>NC_089864.1:22100157-22404703 GCF_036373705.1 Amia ocellicauda | reverse complement strand
AGTGTGTTTTACAGTGTAAGTGAGGTGGTTTTTGTTCTTACATTCTGGAAGTATTGCATGTTTAATAGAGGCATTAATTAGACAGATACCCTAATGTGTTGAAACATTATGGATACTGACAGAGGGTAATGGTCTGCTTGATAGCCATTACTATTAAACCGACCATTAACATGTTTCAATATCCAGAATGGGGGACACATTCAATATTGCTCCACAGAACAAAGAGAACTAAGCCTATGTGCAATACACACATTTTCACATAAATGCATTTAGGATTATATAGATTAGAAGAATAAAATCACTTAAAGTACCATTTCAAAGGCCATTCTACATTTCACAAAGTTTACGTTTCTTTGTGAAAGAGTCATAGCTCTATTGATTTTTTTTTATTTGGAAGTATGGATTGGAGGGAACAAAATAATAAAGAATAGCCTTCTGGCACTTGAAACATTTAGAGTCCTGATGTCCTCCTCTCCTGTCTGAGCTGGATGAAAGACGTCTTTATTTGAGAAAGGCTAAAAATAGGAAAATGGGCTAAAATCCTCCATTAAGCAACATAACACGCTGCACACAATATGAAGACTGTTAAGCTACCTACATTATGATTAGCCGAGCCCAGAAGAGATTCCTTTTGAACAGAAACCGTGTTGTCAATGGGAAAAGCAGCCGAGCTCATTAGCACGAACAATAATTAAGATGTGTCAAGGAGTTTAAAAATCCATAGAAAAAGAAGTGACTAATGACTGACAAACAGAATAAAGCTAGGTGTGCTTTATTGAAATAGGATTAGACTAAATTGATGAACAGGATTTCATATTTACTTTCATTAGTTTTAAAAGCCTTACTGTGGATCTGCTTAGGAGCATAAAAGCCTGAGATCATTAAAATATAGTAATCCACGTCATTAGACTGATATGTATGGCCTGTAAAGCAACAGATGTTTTTATAAATTCGGTTAAGCAAAGAAATGGCTCGTTATGTTTACCTACATTTATAGTGAGGAAACAATATTCATTAATTGCTATGAAATTCAAACCAAAACAGGAAATTAGGCAGAAATCAACTACTTTGCGGTCTAAACTTTTTCTTCTTCTTCCTTAAGAATCAAATCTGCAAAATAGACGTCTCACAGAGAAACACCTCTAAATTCCTACCTTGCCAACATGAACATTACAGTCCCATTGTAAATTGAAAGTAAGCAAACTTTGATCAATATTTACACTGGAATAAACAAATTCAAAGGCAATCAGCTTCCTTTTGTGCATTTTTGCTCTTGCATTTAAACTAGTAGTGGAAAACCCCTCCAAGCTCCCCCAAAACACAATAACAGTGTCCTAGGTTCTGTGCATGTGGAGTATTTTAGGTTTCTCCTAACTGAGTAATGAGGAGGGGGCCGGGCTACTATGACTACTGAGAGTAAAAATAATGTAATTCTGGTGAGCAACAAGGCTGGTATCTGACAGAGAGAGAGAGAGACTGAGCAATGGGCAAGCTGGTTGCCCCTACACTGTGGCAGAGACTGCTCTGTAGTTACCCTCCTCTGCTTCTGGCATAGCTGCTCCAGCTCCACCTCCTTGCTCGTCAGTTGCTGCTCCAGGTCCTGGCTGCGGGAGAGAAAGCGCTCTGAATCCTGGGTAATGAGAGAAGAAACTCAGGAGTGAGGTGTCAGACAACAGGGACAGACGAAGCAAATATGATTTCAGAAGAGTCCTTCAAAAGCTTTATATAATAGGAAGACTTTCAAGATTTAACAATGGATTTTGGAAAATAAATTTGACTTATTTTACTTTGTTACAAACTGATTTAAATGGAGTGACAATCCACAGTTTCCAAACAGTGTCTAACAAACTCTATTATAAGCAAGTGATTGTTATTTTAGAGTCCGCCTCCACCCACAGTTGACTTTTATAAACCAGAGTTATTACCTGCAAAAGTATTCGTTCCTTCTCATTCTTAATCTGTTGCTCCATTTCTTCGTACAGTCGCTGGATTTCATCATCGTGTGTAGCTGCCTTTCTGTACAAATAAGATAAAAAAAAAAAAAAAACGCAATATTAAAATTACCTGCACAAGAAAAATTACAGGATCATAATCAGTCAAGGCATCATTATATACATTAATCTGGGTTTACAGTTATTTGCCTGGCCAATCTACATATTCTTTAGTATAAGCAGGCTGATATATAGTTTTTACTTCACAAGAAATTCTGTCCTATTACAAAACACCTCCTAATAATAATTGTAATTTTAAACCCTTTAAAAGTTTTACAAAAGTGAGCAGTGAGATGCACAAAACACACACGAAACATGCATTTCCGACTGCTAATAAAACTAAACAATGCTCAAGGTCCTTGCTTATTTGCTTCTGTTGTAAAAATATACATAATAATGCAATCGTGATGATTGAAATGGAAGTAACTGTAAAATGTATTCATTTTAAATTAAACAGGCACACAACAAGCAAAAGAGTGCTGATATATAGTTTACCTTTACAGAAATATGATGATTTGGGATATTAATATGATTCAGGTAGCAAAGTCACACAACAAGCATCCCTGTTTCCAGGAAGACCCTTTTGGATATATGGAGTATGTTTAATAAGATAGGTTCCTGATCTAAAAAGTGCATTTCAGCTTATTTTCCTTATTATAAAAAACAAAATCATATTTCTATTCTACAAAACATTGAATTAAAATAGTTTATTTCATTGTATGCTCTTCTACAAATCGTTCAAAATTCTTCTAGCAACAAAAATGAAAACATAAAAAAAAAAAAAAAAAAAAAATAAATGGACCCCAAAACTTACAAAGACCTTCATAAGTTCTTGAGTTAATCTACATAGCTTCCCCATCAGTGTATCGCAGTGACATTGGAGACACAATGAGAATATGAATGAGATCTGGATCGTCCCCTCAGCAAGATATACACTTCACTCAGCTACTTTATTACACAGTCCATTGGGACACTAGGTCACATTGACATATGTTTTAATAGATTCCTTTTACAAATAGATTAATTTTAGTACTCTCAGATACCAGTTTCTTGAGAGGGATTTACTCACTCGTACTGGGGGACTATACAGACACAATAACTGCTGTACACAATGTATTCAATCTGATACACGGTCAGAGGAATACTGTGCTATTCTTCCAGCAGTGAAAGAATTGGTCTCCACAAATCTCTTACCGATTCACTGTTACAAATGTTCTGTGGGATTGAGGATGTTCTGGACTCTCTTGACAGGATTTCTAAAACAAATGGACTGAATATTTCTTATTAAAAATGCCAATCATCATAACATGCAAAAGCTAATCTCTAATTGCATTCATTGCATTATCCTGAGATTAAAAGGCCCAATTAAATTCACAAGAGAAATCACGTCTCTATCTTATTATTATTATTATTATTATAGTCTGCATTCTTCAAAGTATTTCTCAGAATTCAAAGAATACACTAAGTGGTTTCAATTAAATGCAAGGTCTGGACACCTCTATATAACACAATAATTGGTAAGATGTTTACATAAACCCAACTCATCTTTGACGGTCTTGACAGGCTAGAAGACATACACCAATCAGCCATAACATTATGACCACTGACAGGTGAAGTGAATAACACTAGTAATTTCGTTATCACGGCACCTGTCAGTGGGTGGGATATATTAGGCAGCAAATGAACATTTTGTCCTCAAAGCTGATGTGTTAGAAGCAGGAAAAATGGTCAAGCGTAAGGATCTGAGCGACTTTGACAAGGGCCAAATTGTGATGGCTAGACGACTGGATCAGAGCATCTCCAAAACTGCAGCTCTTGTGGGGTGTTCCCGGTCTGCAGTGGTCAGTACCTATCAAAAGTGGTGCAAGGAAGGAAAAGCGGTGAACCGGCCACAGGATCATAGGCGGCCAAGGCTCATTGATGCATGTGGGGAGCGAAGGCTGGCCCGTGTGGTCCGATCCAACAGACCAGCTACTGTAGCTCAAATTGCTGAAAAAGTGAATGTTGGTTCTGCTAGAAAGGTGTCAGAACACACAGTGCATCGCAGTTTGTTGCGTATGGGGCTGCGTAGCCGCAGACCAGTCAGGGTGCCCATGCTGACCCCTGTCCACTGCCGAAAGCGCCTACAATGGGCACGTGAGCATCAGAACTGGACCACGGAGCAATGAAAGAAGGTGGCCTGGTCTGATCAATCACGAGTTCAAGGTGTTGACTTGGCCTCCAAATTCCCCAGATCCCAATCCAATCGAGCATCTGTGGGATGTGCTGGACAAACAAGTCCGATCCATGGAGGCCCCACCTCGCAACTTACAGGACTTAAAGGATCTGCTGCTAACGTCTTGGTGCCAGATACCACAGCACACCTTCAGAGGTCTAGTGGAGTCCATGCCTAGAAGGGGCAGGGCTGTTTTGGCAGCAAAAAGGGGACCTACACAACATTAGGCAGGTGGTCATAATGTTATGGCTGATCGGTGTACATCATTTATAAAATATGTAGCAAGTATTTTGACAAAGACAATACTCATGTCCTAAATGTACCTAAATGTTTAAGACAAGTATCGCAATTTGCTGAACTAAAAAACTAAATCATTAGAGTATTTTTGGTGCCTGTGCACAGTCATCACATCACACTTGAGATAGTGCTCAAAGATATTTTAGTCCACCCTCCAAACTGATTCACACTTGAGTGCACAGACATATTGGCTTCTCTTTATTATATTCTTCTCATTATTGTTAAAATGTGGAAAAAGCTTGCCAACCATTTCACATTAGAAAATTCAAAATATATCAATACGAAGGTGTAGATTTGGTGTTGAACAGAATACAATATATACATATAAAAATAACGTTATTTGCAACCACTATGGGTAGCAGTTTTCCAGATGCAATTAGTATCTTGGAGTTTGTATATTAACAAAAATTATGTTTAAACAACTATGAACAGGTCTAATTGGGAAAACAAACTTCAAAGAATACATCAAATAACGAAGTACTTAAGTCATTCGAGAAAAGAAAAGACACTATAAAGCAAAATGGGCTCATTAAGTGAGATTACTTTTCAGACGTGAAAGTTTCCCACGGATCAGAAGTCACCTGGAAGGGATAACACACACATTCTATATGGAATTACTGCCGGCCACCAACCAATCAGGACACTGTATGAAATTCAGGACCGTTCTTTAGGAAAACAACTGTGTACAATGCATGCTTTAAAATAAGTATATAATGTACCATAATTTTAAGACCACTTCAGTGCAATTCATTAAGATAAAAAATAATGACGCACTATATAAATACATAGATAGAGATATAAACACATACAAAAAAGTACACAAAAAGAACAAATGTCTCCAGATTGAATCAGTACACAAACCTCTTGAGTGCACTCTCCATCTCGCTCTTCTCCTGGTTGGCCTCCTTTATCTGGAAGGTGACTCTGGCCAAGAACTCCTCAAAATTGGACAGAAGTTGGGGCTCATCTCGCCTCAGCTGGGCCCAGAGGCTACGGACTTCGCTGGGCCTAGGAAAAAAAAAGGAGGAAATTGTCAAGCTTAATCAGCAGTTTTGAACTCCCAAAAAGGAACATAATATTGCTGTCAACTTTTTCACTGAGAAATTAAATACAAATTGAATAAAGCTGAAAGACTCAAAGTCTATTAATTTATTTACACAACATAGTTTTGTTGGGTTGTTGGGTTCATTTGTTTGGTGGTGCAATACAAACTAATGGGACATGGCAGGTTTGCTTCATTTCCAGGGCTAACATTAGTAGGTGTACCTGATGTCAATATGGTGCAGTGATTGACAGCTGCAATTTGGCTTCTCTGGACTGAGTAAGAGCGCATTTATAAAGGTTAGGTTTAGTCATGCATTGAACGTGAATACCGTCTCTCTCTCCAGGGACATTTGTCATTTTTCTCTTGGCTAGTTTTCTTGTTCATCTACTGCTGCTCATCATCTTCAAATGACCCACTCTTCTATGGGGAATGGTAAAAACTCACAGTGGCTTAAAGGATCCAAAGGAACCATGCAATGTGGGCACCCGCTGGAATACACAACCAAATACCGATGCAATCTTTGTCCTTGGCTTCTGACTTACTCTTCAAAGATATTGCTGGCTCCCAGGCTGTCGATGAGCATGCAGAAATGCCTCTCCTCGTCATCCTCGCTGCCAGCCAGCCGCTCCTCCCACTGGCTCTGGTAGAAGCTCTCCGGCTGGCTCTGGCACTGGCCTGGCTCCTCCACCACCTCACTCACAGAGATCCTCCGGCCAAATAGAAACTCGCCTGAAAAGCAGGCAGACACGTGTAAACCCTACAATGCATTTCTTTCTAATGATCACTTCAGCCCATTACCTTCTGGGAGAGGTTTATTCTCTCACGATTGATGGCAAATCCATATAAATTCTGCAAATGCATCTAAAATAAGTGTTCTTTAAAATAAACAAAGGCAGCCATAATAAATAATTTGGAGTTTAAAATTCGGTAACACTTTACAATAGGTCTCCCTAGTTACAGTGTATTAACATAGTAGGTACTGAGTAACTACATCTTAGTTACTGCATTATTACCATGTACTTAATGTGTAAAAATGATTCATGGTACATGTAAGTACACATTTGTCTGGCAAGGATGCATTTGGAGCTATACTGGCAATTAGTTTAACACCATTCACTAGAAATAATATATTTGATAAGAACGCTTCTCGTAGTTGTTTTTTCCATCTATGCCCCTCGAGTGGCGGTACCTAACCAGTTTCTATGTCTTGTGTGTAGCATTTTATGATAATTGTGATGAAATGTTATACAGGTTGTTTTGGTAGTTGTGGGTGTTGTCTCTATATCTTATAATAATTTATTCACAAGAGACTCACTGAACCCTGTTGTGAACTCTTCCAAGGTGAGGTAACCATTCCCATCTGCGTCCAGCGTGTCGAAGACATTCTCTAGTTCATCTGCGCTGAGGGGCAACTCACCATGGAGCCTCTGCAAAAACAAAATCAGCTGTTGCCTTATCGAAAACAAATCCAACACAGCTTTCATATAAGTACAGGAAGAGACTGACTGCCAATTATCACACTGCTAAATAATGATTTACTCATTTGAGGTCAGCCCTAGAGATGTAGCCAAGCAGATGCGCTTCATAACCGGACTGTACATTCCTGATGTCAAAGTGAACGCTCTCACCTTGTAGGGCTATGACAGAATATATTTCATTATTAACATTTCTGTCCTGTTGCAGCATATTGAAACATGACATTTTAAAATCACATACTCAATGCCTGAACAAGAAATTAAAATTAAATTATTAAAATTAGTAGTGCTTAAATGTATATGATTTATTAATGACAAGAAGTGAAAAAAACACCTGTGGTATTGAAAGCAATGGACTTCTGAAGAATACAGCTCACATCTGTGTGATTTTATGACATTTAATATGATTAACAGCAAGCTTGTACGTACTCGGGTAGGTCATCAGAAGATGTTGTGATAGGGTAGACCATTTGAAGAGGAATCAGTGCGGATCCTAAAATGATGGTTTTATGCATTGGTGTTAGTGTATATGTAAGATGTCTGGCATTTTCCAATTAACATTTTAAAATCAACAAGTTTAGGGCGGATATCAAAAGCATGTACCATTTAATGGTTTTAGGATATGTAATTATAGTTTCTGATGATAACATGAAGCGTAGCAGTTATAATGTTTATTTGCTTTATTGGAGCTTAAAGTATAGAAAAATCAGCCAATGAATGGTGAGTTTTAAATTTAAAAGTTGCTTATAAGATAGAATCAAAGTGCAGAAATTTCATACACTTCACTTATCCAATATTTGCAACATGAAAGGATGCATAAAACCACATTTTGCACAAGTTCCCCTTTAATGAGTGAAACCTAAAACATTTGTTGTTTCTGCAGCACTCAAACCAAGTTTTACAGGAAAACACAATTATAAACGTCCCCTTTTGTAAATAACCGACTTGTCCTGTAGAAGTTTGGTTTCTCTGCACTGCCAACATATCTTGGGAGAGTGATGTCTGCGCAGCTTTTGACACAAGTGACCACCAAATCTTGATACACCGCTTAGAACCCCTTATTTCACTATGTGGTATCCTGGTTTAAATCATATCTGAAAAACAGACTCCAATATGTATAGATTAATGAAAACTACTAAAATGTAACTGAAGTTAAGTATGGAGTACCACAGGATTCAAACCTATACCGTTTTCATTGTACATGAACCCTTTAGGTGATATAATTAAACTACATACTGTTAACTTTCCCAGTTATGCAGACGACACACAATAATATTTGTCAGTAAATCCTAACAATACCATAGACATAGCAATACTAATCTGCCGTCTGTCCGAGATTAAAACTTGGATGACAAGTAATTTTCTTATGCTTAATTCTGATAAAATTCCTAATTTTAGTGGACAAAAATCAAAATGTTCATCATACACTGACAAAACTGAGTAATGGTAACTTTAATTTCTCCCTTAAGTAAATGGCATGAAATCTGGACATCTGTGACCATAATCTATCCTTTGAATAGAAATCTTCCTTCCTCCAGTTTAGAAACATTGCTAAATTAAGACAATTCCTCTCATTACATGACACTGTATGCACATTTGATACATCTAGATTGGATTACTGTAATGCCATTCTGTCAGGCAGCACAAACAGAGCTATGTCTGCATTTCTGTTAGTCCAAAATGCTGCTGCAAGAATTCTAACTAAAAAAAAAAAAAAAAAAACATGAACACATCACTGCAGCATTAATTTCTCTTCACTGGCTCCCTGTGCGCTACAGGATAGATTTCAAACTTCTCTTACTAGCATTTAAAGCACTTAAGGGGGTGGCATCATCCTAATTATAAGATCTTCTTACCAAATACACTCCAGGTCAGCCACTGAGATCCCAGGAAACCAGTTAATGGTCCCTAAAATATACACAAGAAAATCACAGGAGGCCGAGCATTTAGTTATAGGGCCCTGAAACTGTGGAACCATCTTCCAGCCAATGTAAGAGATGCCCCCTCTGTCTTAGCCTCTGTTTTTTCTAGCCCATAGTGCCGCCGGTGTGCCATGGACATGAATAATTGTATTTGTCCGGCAGGAGATGTCCTGCACTGTATGACCAGTACCTGAGCACAATCATCTTTTTGTCATCCAGCAATAGCCCCCTCTGAGGGGCTGACTAGGTACCTTGTCCCCCTCCGTGGAAGCCCGAAGAGGCTCAACCCACCCCAGAGGGCTGATGAGGCACCCCACCATGGAGGGCTAACATGGCACCCACGCCCTATCAGGGCCACAGCCAGCAGCACCACTGAAGAAGTTTCTGATCTCCTTGCTGCTGTAACAACTATACTGCCTGGAGGGGAGGCAATCATTAGGCCTAGGCCATAAGCTGTGGACCCCCCGAGATTAATATTCTCCTCTAACAATTTTCCATCCATAGGAGTTTTTGTTTTTCTCTCCTCCATGCCTCATGGTTTATTTAATGTTGGCTTACTTATTTTAGTTCATTAAACTGTTTATTTATTTTAATTTAAAATGTTGTTGTAGTATGTTTGTCACTCTGTAAAGAGCTCTGTGTTTACCCTGCTAAGGGCACTATACAAATAAAAATGATTGATTGATTGATGGTTATGATTTCCCACTATAAAATAAATTGGTTAAAGGACTGAAGCAGGAATTAAAATATAATAAATAGATTGTCCCTGTAATTTCTTTAATGCTTTAATGAATTTGTTCCCATTCTGTTGCAGCTGCAAATATTTAATTGTAATTTGTGTACAAACTGTTACAAAGGCGATTTAGAAGCTGGAGTTTAGAGAATCTGTTGTTGCTTGTTGGTACTAATTGAAGTGATGATTAAGCTTAATATGGTAACCATGTCAGGTAATGTGAAGCATATTATTTTCTTGTTTTTTGTCTGGTTGTGTATATTTTAAATATAGCATGATTGACATTACAAAAAACATTTAGGGAAATACATTACATTAAAAAATATAAATGTCATGTAATAAGTGAAAAAACTAATTGTTTTATATTAAACGAAAATCATTGCCCTTTGATAGACATGACATCCACTTTTCTATTTAGAAAGACCAAATCAACAATATGAATGAAACATTTCTGAAACTATGCTTTAAGAACAACAACAACAACAACAACATTAAAGAAAACTCTTAAATTAAAGCCATACAAAAACACAAATTTCAATTTAGATTTATGAAAAAATCCATCTGCAGAATCACATTTCTTGTGTGTGTGTGTGTGTAACCACAAAGTTGTCCAAGAGGTAACACAGATTTCTCAAACTAAGACCTGTGCGGTTCCTCCAACAGGTGAGCTTCACTGTTTACATTACAATGCATTTCTCTTTCTCATGATCACTTCAGCCCATTACCTTCTGGGAGAGGTTTAGTCTCTCAAGATTGATGGCAAATCCATATATATCTTGAAAATGCATCTAAAATAAGTGTCTTTAACTCCATTAGCTACCTTTTCAAATAAAAAAGTCACCCATTGAAAGATAAAGACAACACCTTTCACACATTATCCTTATAGCCTGCCACTGTTTCGATACTTTCAAAGAAGCATGAAGCATTAGGCTGTAATCAGTTGTTTTCTTGAAATAGAATTGTTCTCCATTAATATATTGATTTATTAAAGTCTGATGTAAGGCATTGAACAAATGGATAAAAAATAAAGAGCCATTCGAATAAGCCAACCCCCTCTCCTACTGGACCTTGGATGTCCCACAGCTGCTTGAGGACTTAAATCCAATCCACCAGGAGAGATCGTTTAAATATAATTCCTTTGATAGATCAGTTTGGTGGAGGAAGGCAGCAGTGAAAAAAATGAATGGAGAAAACGTCCATTGCAGATGTGATTTCCTTTACTGCATGGTTTAGTTTACTCAAGGTGGAGCAAGTTCATGCTTACAATGCCAGACTGATAACATGGTCAATGAGTCATGAGTCAAGGAGGCAAGAGATATTTGTGAGACTACTGCTGTAAGACCCAGATACCTTGGAACTGACAATGCTATCTACCAAAACGGTCATTAAACGACACGCGAGGATTGTGTATAGAAGATCAAACCATTGGCCTCATACAAGATATCAAGGATGCCTTTGGAATTAGGATTGGCAAGAAAAGCTGCTGGACTGGTCAGTCATATATGAAACAGTTAGGTTTGTGAGGTCCAGTGCAAAGTTGAAGCAGCCCATTCCATGTAAGCTCACAGTACTTTGAGTTGGCTTACGGTATTTCTGCAATTGACTGTTACGAATCTTTTATCATCGGCTGAGGGTGTTCAACTTTGGTCAACATTTGGAGCCTTTGAACTGATGGCAGTAAGAGACATTAGCCACAAACTTCCACCTGAATACATTTCTGGGCCAGTCAAATAAGTCTCTTCTTGCTTTCCAGACAAGTGTCAATAGACTAGTCAAAGCAGACCGCAGATCTTCCAATCTGCAAAACTTAACAGAAAAAGACTCCTGCAATGATTTGTTCCAGAAACTATCAGGAACTTCCACAGAGGCCAATGCTGTAAAAACCCTGTCCTGCTATGGGTATTCCCTGACAGCAATTTAAAGCAGCACATTTGGATAAAAGCAGGCACACACAGTTTGTTGAGCTGAACGTAGCTTAACAGGGTGTTAGTGGTAGCCTCTGCCACACACTATGAAAAAATGACATAATCCATAAAAATGCATGGATGGCTCAGGGCGGATGAAAATGGCATGCTGCACAAAAAGCTGAAAAAGGCCAAACAAATGCAGTATGCACTTCCAAGATGTAATCTTCAGGAATAAAACATCTAAACATGCATTTGCCTCTAACTAGCCTCAAATGACTCACAGAACAGGCCTGAAAAAGGACTAAATTATCTTTGCCTAGTTCTAATAAATCAGATGGTTTACATCCTGGGACACAGATGCTGGACTAGAATTTATAGGGTATTGACAGTAATCTGTTGTACAAAAAGACAGCTTTATAACATGGTAAATAATTATACTTCCTAACATCTAGTGTATCTTTCATAATATTAAAACACATAGTTTAACACCTTCCACAAATAGTCACAGAAAAATACAGTGGTTTTAATAAATGCATAAAACAGCTTTACACTGAAACCTACACAGTAGGGTTTGCAAAAGCACTTTACTACCTCACGTCCGTTTCATTGTTCTGAGACAGATCCACAGCAAGAATGTAAAGCCACAGGTTTTAAAACAGCTCTGCGTACGTAGCAGGCCTTGCAAAGCACTCTATTCTTCATCACCGCTTAATACCAAGGCCTAGTCTTTGTTCCAGGACAGAGCATCAGCAAACACACAAAAGCCACAGGTTGAGCATCACAGAAACACACCCTGACCATCCGTATTAAGCAGTGTACAGACTCTTGCCAGATGTGAAGCTTTGATATCTAGGTTTAAAAATCCATGTTCGCCGTATACTGAAGTACAATTAAATGTTTTCTACTGAATTGTATGATGCACCTCGTGTGATTAGACAACCAACCACATCTTTAAAACAATTGTGTGATGGCCAACATCACAATCATATTAATGATTAAATGTACTTTTCAGTAGTGTGGGTTGTAAAGATCTTAAAATCAAAACTTGAAAACCAAAATTCACACCAGTAAGAGGCATATAACACATATCGAAGCAATGGTCCGTTGCTCCTCGGCATTAACATGAAATTCCAATAATACTCATAGCAAGAAATCATTCTTCTGAGAAAGTCTCCTTCTCCAGAGTTGAATTTCAATAAGACATAGGCCTACTCTACAGGGTATCATCACTGAAACTTTTATGGAATCATTTTATGGTAAAGACTCTGTATCTACTCCTATTACTTATCAAAATTAAGCAAAATATTCTGTAAGCTTGTTGTGCAAGACGTGTTTAAAACAGATGGAAGGGTCCATAATTATAAGAGCATTGTCAGAAATAGAGGATCAAAGGTAGCAAGCTATTGAGAGGCCTCTTCAGTATGTACGAGTGATGTATGAAAGGTATGTTTGATACATTTGCGAATATCCTACCAGGCTAAAAACCAAATCTGCACATAAATAAGAAACGTGGAAAAACACGAGAGAGAAAACGATTATGAAAAATAAAAAATCTATCTATAACCACAAAACTATAACTATATTGCTACACAACTTGCAATTATTCTGCTTTATTCTGCGTTTTTTGTTTTTAAAGGACGTAGCTATAATTATTAATATTATTTTACCACACTCCTTTTAATGGCAACTACAGCTTTAAAGTATAGAGTTTGGATGAAAAATCTGCCTCAGAATCCTTCAGTTGAAACCCCAGGTCCTTCACTGAGGTCTTAAATACACATAAATACAAATACAGAGGCACTTTTGCATTTTGTAAGATGAGAATGTATACTTTAGGTGGCATTTGCCGTGTCAAAGAAATATTTTAAACCACAAAAAGAAAGAACACCCCCTTTTTAATTCAAAGATTACATTAGTACACAGAAATACATAATTTAGTCTTTTTTTGTGATATGAAAAAACAAAGCAATGGATTACTAAAATCAAAGAAATACAACCAGAACCAGAAACTAACCAACATTTTGCTTCTCATAGTTTTTGTTTGTTTGTTTTGTAATTAGTATGATTTATTAATTTTGCATACAATGGCATATGTTTAAAAGCAGGCTATGTTATATATTTATAAAAACTCAACAGGATATAATAATAATGTATTAGACTAAGAATGTTCTAATTTCTTTAAACTATAGTAGAATGGATACGCATGAGAAGGGACACACCAGCAGGACAGGCCAGTGTATACAGTGCTCTAGCCATTTGTGTACGCTGCGGAGGCCAGGCAGAGAAAGCCCCAGCTGGACTAAACTCTCTCCACTCGCAACAGTGAATGAGGTACAAGTGGTTAGACAATTTCCTAAAAGCCTCCACCCAGATTGAACATTCAGCAGGTATTGTCATTAGCCGACCGTGCTGCAGAGGGGGCAGCCGGGTCTTATCTGGCTGCTCTACAGCTAGTGTGAGAGTCAAAGGTGCACATAGAAAATACTGACCAAAAATTTGACTGTGATATTATAGCGTGTACTATTTTTATGTTCATTTTTTCGAAGAGAAACTTATTTGTCATACAAACTTTACCACAAGAAAAAAATATTTTTGTTTTAACCTTTACATTTCTACAGCGGTGAACGTTATATTACACCCGATTCAATCATTCAATTTGCTTTATGCTAATATCGAATAGGTCCCAATGCTCTCAAATTACAAGAAAACAAGAAAAAAAAAAAAAAGCATTGGTGGGATATTTTAGAGAAATAATGTGGTTTTAAAAACAAAACAGTCAGCTGAATAGCTGAATATACTTAAAGAGTAAAAACAGTCAGTACAGCTCTTACCACAAACGTTTGAGAGACCTAGTAAACACGACCAACATGTTCTTGTGAAGAGATGAGTGAGTGCAGTATGAAATGAAATGCTTTTGAGAAGTCATAAGATAAAAATCTTAATTTGAAACATCCTTCAGAGTTCAAAATGAAGAATTAAAGTCATCGTTGACTTGAACCATATTATTCATGTCAGTACTGGTTTGAATACTGTTTTATAGTTGATGCAGATCCCATTTCAAAACATAAAAATAAAAAGACCACAAAATAAATTTGCTGTAATGAGAATAAAAAACACTGGTAAATTCTACAATGGATCAGTAAAGGAGAGGATATAAAACAATCTTAGGTAGGTAACTTTTACTTAATACAAACTAAGGTTATTTTGGACCCTAGAGAAGAAACAAACAGGACTTTATAATATATTTCCAAGCCATTTAGAAACAGTTTGCTAGGAATCGGTGTGATATTAAGCTCACAGAAGGGCATTTAAAAGACAATTAAAAAAGTTTGACAGGGCATGCAATACTACTTTTCTTTCCTACCCCCATCGTACCTGCATATCTCTTCGATTGATGAAGCCCTTGCCCTCGATGTCACAGGTCTGGAAAAACTCGTGCGCCTTCTCCAACATGGTGAGCCGGCCGGTCTCCAGGCTGTCGCCGCCGCTCCAGTCCCGGGCGTCTGTGCTTAAGGACGACGAGGCGTCCTCCTTTGTGCGGCTGCTGTGGGCCACTTTGGCGGCACAGGTGCTTGAAAAAGCTGCCATGCTACTTTGTTCAGTTCTTCCTTTCAAGGGGTCACAGTTTGGTGGCAGAACCCCCCTGAGCGCTGCAGGTTCCGGTGTAAGCACATCAGAAGCGCCAGACTATGGTGCTCGTCATCTCTTAGCAACAGCCTCTTTAATTAGTCAACGAAGCCTAAGAGAAAGACAACACAACAACAACAAAAAGAGCTTTTAAAACCCCCTTTTCTATGGATATGACCACGCAACGCTCCAGAAAGAGCAGCTGAAGACTGTACTCATGATACTGAACACAAAGGAGAAATAAGAATGACCTGATAGAGACCAAACCGCACTTCTCTGAGATTACATATGCGCATTGAAAGAGTTCAAACCTGCAGTGTGCCTCAGTTTGTTAGTTTTTTCTTAATCCACACTATCCTTTGAGGAGAAACAAACAAACAACAAAAAAAGACACTAGTTGCTCCTTGTTCTCAAAATGCACAGAGACTCAGACACACACACACACACACACAGTGTAATAAGCGCAGAGCACAGATTGCAATATTTACCTGAACGGAAAGGATGGAACACGTCACTAAAGCTTGCATAGAATTGCTGGGATAACAACTTATTTTGATCCATGAATCCAGACTCATCCAGATCAACAGACATTTCTAAAGTGCATACATACGTACATAGAGTAACAACTGTACATACACACAGAAAGAGAGAAAGTCTAGTACCTCTCGATATTTAAATCATTTGTTTTAATCTTGCAAGCTTCAGATGATTCAATACGGTGTGCAGTAGAGACCTGGAATACCACATTTTCAGAATATTTCTTTATCATCTGTTCCACTGCTTTCTCATTAGTTATCATTAAATGAAACTATCGTGCAATTTGGTCTTGACAAGATTAATACATATAAACTGTATTAAAGCAGTGACTGATCCCAGCTTCAGAACAATAATTAAAGGCAAACACAGTGACAGTAGCATTAATGTGTGGTACTGTGTTGACCAAATGGGTGTAGTGACACTGTATAATGTAATGTCTCTGTAAATATATACAATATATACACACACTCTATATATTTATACAATGTATATTATAACACAATTAGAATATAAAACAATCATCAATACTGTTTTGAGAGTAGCTTCTTTTTTCCAAAATTAAAAAAAAAACCTTTGTTTTGCAGTACTCTCGTAATATTGAGACACTGTTTGCGCATAACCCTTAAAATACGGTTTTATAATAACAATTTATATTGATAAAATAATTTACAAACATGTTAGGCTATATGCTGCTTTGATACAATATCATTATTGTATCACAGCTCTGTTTAACCTGCTATACTTCTCTAAATAACTAGATAGGAGGGGATTTGGGATTTGAATTAAAGAACAAAAGGACCACAAACAGAACGTGGGTTCATGTCAAGGCTTCACAGTCCCATGCACTGCTTGTGATTATATTATGAGGTGAATAAAATGAGATGTAAATGATCACAATGGAAAAGAAAAGGCTTTCATCAGTCCAGTGAGGTTTTATTCCGGACAGTTAGATGTTTTGCATAAATATTCTTTCAAATATATTTCTCTCATCCTTTCAGCTACACTGCAAAACCATCAGATAAAAAGAAAAGGAAAAAAAATTGTAATTCGATGTTTCCTGTTACTATATGTTTTTTAAAGTATGCCTGTTTACAAAACTGATTATTAATTAAATTGGCTTAATGCCGGATCTCTTGGCAAACATCCATCTTCTTTTACTTTAATTTATTTTATTTGTTGTTGCACATCTCACCCTGATATGCTATGAAATGGACTTCCTTGCTGCTCTGTATTAATACACAAATGATGCTCTCTTTTTTGAGATGTTGTGCTGTCTTTATCTGAGCTGTAAATCACAGAATTGTCATATATTTAACCATGGAAATTAATTAATTCAATTTCACTGTATATTGACCTGAAGCCCCAGTTAAAAAGTAATCTGGTTGTGCAGCCAAACTAGACTGGTGCCAGAAACATGGGTCAGGCTATGATCAATGGCATGTTTACCAGCTCAACATTATGTTAGTGTTACACTTTGATCTGAAACTGAACTCGAGGGAGGACTGAATAATACTGTTGTAGACACAGTGCTGCAGATGAAACAACAGTCATCAGGAAAACAGTGCATCAACTTATTTTGAAGAAGAAAAATACATTCAAAATACTTTCTATGAGTACTGATGTCTCTGGTTTAATCATCAGATGTTGTCAATACAATGAAAGGGAACAGTGACCTTGGATGCAAGCATGGGCGAAACAAGCAAAAATTTATAAAAATAAGGATAAGTCACTTAAAAATATATATTTTTCCTCTTCTTCTGTGGCACATGAAAAAAAGGGAAACGGCCAAATCGGAAGCAAAATGTACATATTCAGAGAAAATGCTTTGTTCCTTCTAGACTAATTTAAAAACATATGATAGGGATACCATGCAATCAGTTTTTTGTTTTGTAGGCTGTACTAGTATATTGTGATCATATTGTTACAAGGACACTCAGAAGGATTGGAGTGAGAGACAAACGAAATAGCCAGAGTTTTCAGTTAAACAAGAGGAACCTTATTCACTTATTAAATAAATAAAAACTGGCTAGGTAACCCAAAATGAAAATAACTCCCAAAATACTCATATTGACTGTAATTATATTCAACTTCTCCTGTAGCCCAGGTATTACTGCTGGTTCCTCCATACAGTCTAGTTTTACTAGCCTTCAGTTTCATTCACTTAAAATATTTCCTACACAGGGCTGAATCACTACTAGTTTTTGAGCTAGCTTGAGGAAACTCCACTCAACTAAGTCATGCACATACAGTGAGGGAAAAAAGTATTTGATCCCCTGCTGATTTTGTACGTTTGCCCACTGACAAATAAATTATCAGTCTATAATTTTAATGGTAGGTGTATTTTAACAGTGAGAGACAGAATAACAACAAAAAAATCCAGAAAAAACGCATTTCAAAAAAGTTATACATTTACATATACAAGATTTGCATGTTAATGAGGGAAATAAGTATTTGATCCCCTATCAATCAGCAAGATTTCTGGCTCCCAGGTGTCTTTTATACAGGTAACGAGCTGAGATTAGGAGCACTCTCTTAAAGGGAGAGCTCCTAATCTCAGCTCGTTACCTGTATAAAAGACACCTGTCCACAGAAGCAATCAATCAATCAGATTCCAAACTCTCCACCATGGCCAAGACCAAAGAGCTGTCCAAGGATGTCAGGGACAAGATTGTAGACCTACACAAGGCTGGAATGGGCTACAAGACCATCGCCAAGCAGCTTGGTGAGAAGGTGACAACAGTTGGTGCGATTATTCGCAAATGGAAGAAACACAAAATAACTGTCAGTCTCCCTCGGTCTGGGGCTCCATGCAAGATCTCACCTCGTGGAGTTTCAATGATCATGAGAACGGTGAGGAATCAGCCCAGAACTACACGGGAGGATCTTGTTAATGATCTCAAGGCAGCTGGGACCATAGTCACCAAGAAAACAATTGGTAACACACTACGCCGTGAAGGACTGAAATCCTGCAGCGCCCGCAAGGTCCCCCTGCTCAAGAAAGCACATGTACAGGCCCGTCTGAAGTTTGCCAATGAACATCTGAATGATTCAGAGGAGAACTGGGTGAAAGTGTTGTGCTCAGATGAGACCAAAATCGAGCTCTTTGGAATCAACTCAACTCGCCATGTTTGGAGGAGGAGGAATGACCCCAAGAACACCATCCCCACCGTCAAACATGGAGGTGGAAACATTATGCTTTGGGGGTGTTTTTCTGCTAAGGGGACAGGACAACTGCACCGCATCAAAGGGACGATGGACGGGGCCATGTACCGTCAAATCTTGGGTGAGAACCTCCTTCCCTCAGCCAGGGCATTAAAAATGGGTCATGGATGGGTATTCCAGCATGACAATGACCCAAAACACACAGCCAAGGCAACAAAGGAGTGGCTCAAGAAGAAGCACATTAAGGTCCTGGAGTGGCCTAGCCAGTCTCCAGACCTTAATCCCATAGAAAATCTGTGGAGGGACCTGAAGGTTCGAGTTGCCTTAATGACTTGGAGAGGATCTGCAAAGAGGAGTGGGACAAAATCCCTCCTGAGATGTGTGCAAACCTGGTGGCCAACTACAAGAAACGTCTGACCTCTGTGATTGCCAACAAGGGTTTTGCCACCAAGTACTAAGTCGAAGGGGTCAAATACTTATTTCCCTCATTAACATGCAAATCAATGTATAACTTTTTTGAAATTCGTTTTTCTGGATTTTTTTGTTATTCTGTCTCTCACTGTTAAAATACACCTACCATTAAAATTATAGACTGATCATTTCTTTGTCAGTGGGCAAACGTACAAAATCAGCAGGGGATCAAATACTTTTTTCCCCTCACTGTATGTAGGCTACATATAATTCTGTCATTTTCTATATAAAAATGGAGCTAAAGCCAAACCCAGGTGCTGAACATGTTCCCGGAAGCTT
Organism: Amia ocellicauda; assembly: GCF_036373705.1. Taxonomy (NCBI): domain Eukaryota; kingdom Metazoa; phylum Chordata; class Actinopteri; order Amiiformes; family Amiidae; genus Amia; species Amia ocellicauda. The sequence goes on along the minus strand of NC_089864.1, from coordinate 22,385,042 downwards.
CTATTATGAAAAAGTTATAGAATACAATGAGAAAAGGAAAAGGAGTAGAGAAACTTTATATGTTATATGTTGGGGTGGTTTTATGACGGGTGTGACTGTACTTTAGATTTTTTTAAATGATAATCTTTGTCAACAATGTGTAAATGATGTACTACCATCAGGACAAAAAATGCAACCCTGCAAAGTACTTCACTTCCCAATGAACTGTCAAGGAATTGCATTCAAATGAGCCACGTTCAGTGAAATGATGTCACTCATTCTGTCGGACACCTGCAACGTCACTGAGATTAAAGTGTAAGTTAAATAGACATACTGGCTCAAATAACAAGGAAGGGAATAAATAATTAAAGGAGAATACAACATGGAACACAAGATATAAGTATTTGCTCAACTCCTGAGCAAATGTACCTCGCGTGATTATTGCAGGGTGCGGACAATACTTTGTCTGGTTACGGCAAGTTTCCAACAAACCAATGTCAGTAATACGTACATCCTTCTCATCTTAGTTAAAAGTTAATCTTTGCTTTAATTTGGGCACTGCAGACCGAAAAACTTGTGAGCCCAGGTGAAGAAACGAGTCAACTATTAAGAATAATACTTTTAAAAGCCTTGCACAGTGTAGTAGTCCAATTCTGATTCTTACATTTGATCAGTTCTTTGCACAATATGAAACATTTGCCACGTGAAGTGGGATGAAAAAAACAAAAATAACAAGAAAAAACAAATCATCATTTAAAATATATCATTGTATAATTGGCACTACAATTAAATGTCACTTTTTTGGGGTGAATTTCTTTCAAAGGCTCTCATAATTAGTTACCAACAAAAGTATAAGAAGGAAACTCACTACTGGTATCAAAGACTTCCCTCTTATTCTCCTTGTTCTCTCTGTCATGTGGGGTGAACAAGAAAACTGCAGTGGAAATGGTCACCTGACTGTGATTAATAGTAACCTGTTAACCCTCACAACTCTTACCAGATATCGTTGAGCTACTCAACTGAAAGCAGGCCTGGTTTGATCAAGGATCGAAGAACATGCTGTAGTCTGATGGGGTCACATGAAATAGAAAAGTGATATTATGGTGTTTTTATAAGGGAGGCTCACCAGTAAATGCCTCCACTAATTAAGCACAGGAACCATTGCAGTGCGCAGGGTTGATTAATAATGCCATTTCCAAATTCCCATACAGCCATGGTGCTCAAAGTGAGGTCCCCAGACCGCCAATGCTCCGATTCTCCTGGTGGTCCGCAAACTGATGCAAATGCAGGTTGATCCAAAAATAACGACAATGTTCATACCTTTTGTTTTGTACATTAATTAATATTTTAATTTTTACATATTTTATGCAGTGATTTAGATTGTTTTAACAGTCTCTGTATACCTAAGTACAAAATTCAAAACTAGACTGGATAGGATCCTTGGATCACTCAGTTATTAATGGACACCAAATGAGCGCGAATGGGTCAAATGGCCTCCTCTCATTTGTAAACTTTCTTTTGTTCTTTCTTATGTATTTATTGAAGATTTCAAAGTGTCAGTCTGGCATGTGTTACTTTCTGAGATGGGCTGAAATGGCTGTTCTCCTGAACTCTTAAACTAGTAAAATAAAATAAACGTGATCCATAAATAATACTAAATCCCGACTTAAAATGGAACATTTGAAATACACTTATTAGATGCAAATAAATATTTAAAAGAATGATATGTAAATGACTCAGTTGCAATGTTTTTTCTTTTCATGTGTTACATACATGCACTTCCAGTTATGCTGGGTGTGGAGGGTCCTTACCAAAAATCTTTAATACATTATTTACTAATTTACTTCATTTATATGTTGAATAATAAAAAGTAGCCCCTCAACTGTCCACAACTCTTTGTTTTATAGAATAGCAACATGAGATAATCATGTAGTTTATGCGCCAGATTTGACACCAGTGTCTTCAAAGAGGTTCGTTCAAACTAAGACAGTTGCTATGGAAATGTGATGGTGCTACAGCTGTGAACAGCCTGACTGTCACCTATTCCAAGGTCTCACACCAAATTGTTGTCGTTTCTATCGCAGCTGCAGGTTGTTAAGCACAGCAATATTAACAATAAATATTTTTGCAGCACGGTGAGGGCGTGACATCGTGGTGAGGTGGTTTCCCTTCACAGCCTGACTCAATCATATCCCATCCTAAGCAAATTGTCAACTGAAAACTAATGTGACTGCATTTGTGTACTGACACCCTTGCACCACCCATCACACATGCAAGTGTTTCGGTCAACAGTTTAGAGCCCTGTTAAGAGATGAACAAATGTGTTTTGTCAGCAGGGGAAGGGGGCTGGTTGCTCTGTGGAAATGTTTGCACCAGCTGAGAGGTCAGTAGGCCAAAAAAGTTTGAGAAACACTGCCATACAATATATAGACGGGTGACAAATTAAGGGAAGAACCAACATAAAAGTGTCTCAGTAAGGTGTTGGGCACCATAAGCCGCCAGAACAGCTTCAATGCTCTTGGCACAGATTCTGCGAGTCTCTGGACTCTACTGGAGGGATGAACACCATTTTGACAAAAGATATTCCCTTATTTGGTGTTTTGATGATGGTGGTGGAGAGCGCTGTCTAAAACGTCGGTCCAAAATCTCCCATAGGTGTTAAATCGGGTTGAGATCTGGTGACTGTGAAGGCCATAGCATATGATTCACATCATTTTCACACTCATCAGACCATTCAGTGAGCCGTCATGCCCTGTGGATGGGGCATTGTCATCCTGGAAGAGACCACTGCCATCAGGAAATGTGAAACCATAGGATAAAGGTGATCACAGAATAACTTTGTCATGATTTGCAGTGACCCTTCCCTCTAAGGGGACAAGTGGACCCAAACCATGCCAGGAAAATGCCCCCCACAGCATAGCAGAGCCTCCGGACCCCCTCACTGTAGGGGTCAAGCAGTCAGGCCTGTACCGTTCTCTTGGTGTCGCCACACATGCACTCGCCCACTTGTCCAGAACACGAGCCAGTTGAGTGTCTGTGTGACTGAAGCTCCTGCCATTTGTGCCCCAATAATGACCCCTCTTTCAAAGAAACTTAGATCCTTTCCTCTTGCCATCTTTATACAAAATCGAGGTCAACTGTTCCTGCTCAGCATTTTTATACATGCCACAGAGCATGATAGGATGTTAATTGCTTAATTGTATCATGCAGTACACCTGTTTGGAGGCATCTGCATTCCTTATGTTCCTCCACTCATTTACTCATTTTTTCCTTGGATTTGTCACCCATCTAACAGCACAAAAAAATGGCCCTAATGCACCCTAAAGAGTATCAGTTTAGATACCAAGCCGAGTAACTGCTGCCCTCTTAATGAACCTGTAATGAATAATGTTTTGCGGAACAGGAGAACCACACAAACTATACAAGCAAACGTATACTCACCTAAAGGATTATTAGGAACACCATACTAATACTGTGTTTGACTCCCTTTCGCCTTCAGAACTGCCTTAATTCTACGTGGCATTGATTCAACAAGGTGCTGAAAGCATTCTTTAGAAATATTGGCCCATATTGATAGGATAGCATCTTGCAGTTGATGGAGATTTGTGGGATGCACATCCAGGGCACGAAGCTCCCGTTCCACCACATCCCAAAGATGCTCTATTGGGTTGAGATCTGGTGACTGTGGGGGCCAGTTTAGTACAGTGAACTCATTGTCATGTTCAAGAAACCAATTTGAAATGATTCGACCTTTGTGACATGGTGCATTATCCTGCTGGAAGTAGCCATCAGAGGATGGGTACATGGTGGTCATAAAGGGATGGACATGGTCAGAAACAATGCTCAGGTAGGCCGTGGCATTTAAACAATGCCCAATTGGCACTAAGGGGCCTAAAGTGTGCCAAGAACACATCCCCCACACCATTACACCACCACCACCAGCCTGCACAGTGGTAACAAGGCATGATGGATCCATGTTCTCATTCTGTTTACGCCAAATTCTGACTCTACCATCTGAATGTCTCAACAGAAATCGAGACTCATCAGACCAGGCAACATTTTTCCAGTCTTCAACTGTCCAATTTTGGTGAGCTTGTGCAAATTGTAGCCTCTTTTTCCTATTTGTAGTGGAGATGAGTGGTACCCGGTGGGGTCTTCTGCTGTTGTAGCCCATCTGCCTCAAGGTTGTACGTGTTGTGGCTTCACAAATGCTTTGCTGCATACCTCGGTTGTAACGAGTGGCTATTTCAGTCAAAGTTGCTCTTCTATCAGCTTGAATCAGTCGGCCCATTCTCCTCTGACCTCTAGCATCAACAAGGCATTTTCACCCACAGGACTGCCGCATACTGGATGTTTTTCCCTTTTCACACCATTCTTTGTAAACCCTAGAAATGGTTGTGTGTGAAAATCCCAGTAACTGAGCAGATTGTGAAATACTCAGACCGGCCCGTCTGGCACCAACAACCATGCCACGCTCAAAATTGCTTAAATCACCTTTCTTTCCCATTCAGACATTCAGTTTGGAGTTCAGGAGATTGTCTTGACCAGGACCACACCCCTAAATGCATTGAAGCAACTGCCATGTGATTGGTTGGTTAGATAATTGCATTAATGAGAAATTGAACAGGTGTTCCTAATAATCCTTTAGGTGAGTGTATATCTAACACACTTGGATGACTTTCAGAAACATAACTCCAATGAAAGCACTGCAGTGACCAACACTATATCAATTAAACCAACTCTGCAATCAAACTTATGCCTTCTTTTGAGTTTCTTCACAAGGTTCACCTGATTAACAGTTTAGTTAGGACTCCAATAACTTCATCGTGATTAACCACTGTTGACAGCCTGAACCCAAGCTTTTGCAGTGTGCCGTGCATGACTGTCTGCTGATAGTGAAAATATTGACTGCCCAACAAATCGACTCTGTTCTGTGTAGTGGCATGGAAGGCTGGCTTTAATCGACTGTCCTCCCCTCCCTCCCAGTCACCGTAAAGAGGCCTGGCCAGTTTTTAAAGGTTGTCTATGGCAGTCATGTGGGAAAGGGCGGTTTTGCGGTGGACTTCAGGGAGTTGTTTCTATTTCAGGGTAGATAAAGACAGGACCACATTGTGCAGTCCAGTGTACGACTGTAACTGAATCAACCTTATAGGAAGTATTTTTATTGTGAAGTCCATCCATCATACTGAAATTTAGAAGGGGTTAGTTTTACCTGAGAACACATTTCAACATCATTACCCTTACACTCATTTCTGCACACTGACCACTTCAAAGGAAACTACTTTGATAGTTGTGGTGCTTTATTTCCAAGCTCAGCTGATGGGTAACACTGTCAGCTGTTCATAATTAGCAAAGCTACTGATTTGATCACGAGAGACTTCATCTTTATGTATTTAGTCTGTGCCTTTACCCAGGGCAACTTAGAGTTGTCAGAAATTACACTTCTCAAAAGATGCACACAAAAGAGTAAATTACAATAAATGCAAAATACAATGTACAGCAATATAGAATTTAGTGAATGTGAATTAAAAAACAAGTACAAATACAGTTACATCCATTATGCGTGCAGTTCAGACATCAGGTATAATTATCAATAATACATGTAGCATACAGTGAGGGAAAAAAGTATTTGATCCCCTGCTGATTTTGTACGTTTGCCCACTGACAAAGAAATGATCAGTCTATAATTTTAATGGTGGGTGTATTTTAACAGTGAGAGACAGAATAACAACAACAAAATCCAGAAAAATGCATTTAAAAAAAGTTATACATTGATTTGCATGTTAATGAGGGAAATAAGTATTTGCTCCCCTATCAATCAGCAAGATTTCTGGCTCCCAGGTGTCTTTTATACAGATAACGAGCTGAGATTAGGAGCACTCTCTTAAAGGGAGAGCTCCTAATCTCAGGTCGTTACCTGTATAAAAGACACCTGTCCACAGAAGCAATCAATCAATCAGATTCCAAACTCTCCACCATGGCCAAGACCAAAGAGCTGTCCAAGGATGTCAGGGACAAGATTGTAGACCTACACAAGGCTGGAATGGGCTACAAGACCATCGCCAAGCAGCTTGGTGAGAAGGTGACAACAGTTGGTGCGATTATTCGCAAATGGAAGAAACACAAAATAACTGTCAGTCTCCCTCGGTCTGGGGCTCCATGCAAGATCTCACCTCGTGGAGTTTCAATGATCATGAGAACGGTGAGGAATCAGCCCAGAACTACACGGGAGGATCTTGTTAATGATCTCAAGGCAGCTGGGACCATAGTCACCAAGAAAACAATTGGTAACACTACGCCGTGAAGGACTGAAATCCTGCAGCGCCAGCAAGGTCCCCCTGCTCAAGAAAGCACATGTACAGGCCCGTCTGAAGTTTGCCAATGAACATCTGAATGATTCAGAGGAGAACTGGGTGAAAGTGTTGTGCTCAGATGAGACCAAACTCGAGCTCTTTGGCATCAACTCAACTCGCCGTGTTTGGAGGAGGAGGAATGACCCCAAGAACACCATCCCCACCGTCAAACATGGAGGTGGAAACATTATGCTTTGGGGGTGTTTTTCTGCTAAGGGGACAGGACAACTGCACCGCTTCAAAGGGACGATGGACGGGGCCATGTACCATCAAATCTTGGGTGAGAACCTCCTTCCCTCAGCCAGGGCATTGAAAATGGGTCGTGGATGGGTATTCCAGCATGACAATGACCCAAAACACACAGCCAAGGCAACAAAGGAGTGGCTCAAGAAGAAGCACATTAAGGTCCTGGAGTGGCCTAGCCAGTCTCCAGACCTTAATCCCATAGAAAATCTGTGGAGGGAGCTGAAGGTTCGAGTTGCCAAACGTCAGCCTCGAAACCTTAATGACTTGGAGAGGATCTGCAAAGAGGAGTGGGCCAAAATCCCTCCTGAGATGTGTGCAAACCTGGTGGCCAACTACAAAGAAACGTCTGACCTCTGTGATTGCCAACAAGGGTTTTGCCACCAAGTACTAAGTCGAAGGGGTCAAATACTTATTTCCCTCATTAACATGCAAATCAATGTATAACTTTTTTGAAATGCGTTTTTCTGGATTTTTTTGTCGTTATTCTGTCTCTCACTGTTAAAATACACCTACCATTAAAATTATAGACTGATCATTTCTTTGCCAGTGGGCAAACGTACAAAATCAGCAGGGGATCAAATACTTTTTTCCCCTCACTGTATATAATTATAATATATTAATAATGAACAGGTGATGAACAACCACTTTAGCCATAGCCATGATTGAAATGAAGGTTAGGCCTATACTTTACAATTTTTAAACTTACTACAATTATAGTGGAACAGAAAAATCACAGTTACTTTACTTACAGATACCTACTAAGATACGAGTACATAAACCAATCATGCTAGTTCCCCTTGAAGATGAATAAAAGTTTTACTCTGGTCTGTTTCAGAACTGCTATTTCTACTTGGCAAAATGTTGTAACAAAAGTACGGAATATGTTTAGTTCTGTGTGTAATTTAAAAAATGTGGGATATTTGGTTTTGTAATGTTTGGTAATCTGTGATACAAGCTGCTTATGTTAATTATACAGTTATCCAGGGCTTGAACTTAACCTGTATCTTTTTCTTTTTCTTTTATTATTGGTGGTTATGCCCTTGGAATGTCAGAATTAACCTAAATCCAGCTCCTGTGATAAGCCAGAGCTGGGAACTAGACTTAAATCTCTGAACAATGTGTCAGTGAAAATACATGAAATTAAGTTAAGTTGATTTATATAACACAGAAAAGACCATTTCACTTCACCTGCATTTCTTCACAAAGAACATTAACACCAGCTATTTGTTTGAATGCATTCTTACACATGGGCTTAATTTAGCTGAAATGTTACAAATACTGCAATGTAAAGGGGAAATTGGAAAATGTAGAATTTAAAACAAGGGCAGTAATGTTCAGACTGTACAATGCAGTAGTTAGAGCTCATCTGGATACTGTGGACAGTTCTGGGCTCCACACTTCAAGAAAGATATCGCCTGTCTAGAGGCAGTTCAGAGGAGAGCATAAGAAAGTTTACAAACGAGAGGAGGCCATTCGACCCATTGTGCTCGTTTGGTGTCCATTAATATCTAAGTGATCCAAGGATCCTATCCAGTCTATTTTTAAATGTTCCCAAACTTTCAGCTCCTACCACATCGCTGGGGAGTTTGTTCAGATTGTGACGCCTCTCTGTGTGAAGAAGTGTCTCCTGTTTTCTGTCTTGAATGCCTTGAAGCCCAATTTCCATTTGTGTCCCCGGGTGCGTGTGTCCCTGCTGATCTGGAAAAGCTCCTCTGGTTTGATGTGGTCGATGCCTTTCATGATTTTGAAGACTTGGATCAAGTCCCCACGTAGTCTCCTCTGTTCCAGGGTGAAAAGGTTCAGTTCCTCAGTCTCTCAGTAGGACATTCCCTTCAGACCTGGAATAAGTCTGGTTGCTCTCCTCTGAACTGCCTCTAGAGCAGCGATATCTTTCTTGAAGTGTGGAGCCTTATGTTCTTACTCTCATTGATAAACTGATTTGGAGAGCGGTTTTATGTTTGCCTCCTAATTTACACATTGGGACTATTGCTAAAAAAGTCATAGCACCAATAGCATTGTAGTAGGATTATCATGAAGAAGGATCTCTCATGACTTTAGCCCAAGGATAGAAAAGTTGCAAAACATTTTAATTTGTTACCGCATGGCAATCAGAGACTGTGTATCCCAAAGACAAAAAAATGTATATATTCCTTTACAATATACAACTGTGCCTGCATCTTTCCTGAGACTTACCCCTCCTCCATTCTCACAAAGAACTGCAGTAAAGATGCCACAATTAGAAACATAATATACAGCTTTGACTATAGTATAATATGCACTACATCTTATAGGAACATCAACACAAATATATATAAAAAAAAAACAATTACAATGTGATGGTAATCACTCATTTCACAACAATCAGTGACCATTATTTTTGAAGACTAGTAGAAATCTGTCCTGCGTTGCTTTAGGTCTTCATTTTTTATGTTAGCAATCCATTACATGGCTTTTCTTTTTAGCTCTGTAACGTAATGATGTAACTACAATCCATTTACAAGCAGTATAAATAACCTCCCAAATAACTTCCCACTGCTAATGTACACAGTGTACCACACTTTTCAAAGGCACCCAACCTTTAAAGCAAATACACAACCAATACATGTTTATACAGCACTAGCCACAGAACAGCTTTTTGCATCTTAGCAGACAAATGATATGCTTGCATTAAAAAGGAAAAATATCTTTAGCAGCAGAATTTGTCCTATAGTTGATCCTTCTTTACGATCAAATCATACCCTTTATGAGATCAGCCAATTTGTGGGCAGATGTGTGTGGGATAGGTGAAGGTATGCTACACTCCAGAACACAATTCAGGAAAACTGTAACAGTCATTTGGTGGTATGAAGGTTTACAATATTAATTAAAGATTTGAGGATATAGTAAACACATAAATTAGAGTTGTTTACAGATTTAAACTCTCAATGGTAACCAAAGCAGTTGGGATTCACACACTAGAAACTCTGCCTCACTGTTAACTCCAGGCATTGTCTTGTGTGAATGTTAATAGGGTTTCTGGTTCAGTAACATTTTATCTTCTGTAGCTGTTACCACAAAGAACAACACCATTGGTATCTAGTGAGAAACCTCAACAGACACACACAACTTCCTTCTTCAGAAGTCAGACCAGTTTTTCATTTAGAGAGATCAATTGTCTCCTTTGTGTCATCTATTTTTACGTGACTAACGAAGAAGGTTTTAAGCTTTAAAAAGTAGGCTATACTCTTTCAGAAGATATGGAACAGTAACACAGGAAGCAAGTTGGTACAATGATTGTGACATGAGGAGAGTCTGAAACAGATCAAAATCAGCATATGTAGGAGGAGCTTCTGAACTGTTACACACTTGTAGCTCAAACAAAGTTCTGCTTTTTTACAGAAATAGCAAGTCAGGTAAAGGAAAAACTTGTGCAGTAAACTCCCTTAGTTAACCTCTTTACAATTTACAAACATGTGGTGCCACCTTTGTATGCCATATAGTATAGATGTGCACATACACAATTCGAAATCCATGACCAATCTTGAATTTAGCCTGAAAGCTGCCAATTGACCCTTCCCCACTAAAATATTTACTACAGAGCCAAATGTCTGAGTGACTTTCAAACCCCAAACAAGGAAGGTCTGTGTAACACATAAAACCTCCATTCATTTGGTTCCCTGATACTGTACTGTACCGAACTTATTATATTTGATGCGCTCAGTCCTTCAATACGTGCAGTTTAAACTCTGTCTTGTCTGTTTGAAGTTTTGATGAAAGTAGTACTTGATGTTGTCCTGTGTTTCATCTTCACAAGCAAACACATGAAAGTCCTTGTGCCTCTCTGTGTGCCACGATAAGAAAACAAGTATGAACGGCAAGAAAACACTGTCCTGTTCCTGAGGACACTTTGTGATTGAGGGCCACTTGTTAGGGCTACAATACAAAATATAAAGTCAGATACTATAACAAAGAATGCAACCAAATGTAGTTTTCACCATTTTCATTGCTTTGTTGTTGTTTTTAATGGACAGAAGAATGAAATATTAAAAAAAATATATGCCTTTGCATTTTGTTATTTCTAGAGATCTGCTAGAGATGCTTTCTGCTTTATACATTTCACACCATTTTTGTCAGGAAAAGTCTCAGGAGGAGAATTCAGACATGTTCAGCTATGCATTTATTACATTAGACAATACAAACTGACCAGTGTCAATGTTAGTTGTGCGTCTAACTGTTGTATGCGGCTCTGCTGCAATAGTAGCTTATTTGAGACATGAAATTAATCCACTTGCTTAGAAGGCCAAGCTGGAAGTTTTTGGAGACTAATGTCCATAGTTATATAAAATTGGTCAGTTTCTAAATGATGCAGTATTTTACATTTACAGTTGCAGCTGAAATAGACATCCCAAGGATTCACCTCTATTTTATTTTTAGGGACAGGAAACATCAAACTTCAATATAACATCTGAGAAAAGTGGCCTTAAGTCACAGCTTGTTGAACATGCGTATCTGAGTAAGGTACATTTTGTTTTCCATATCCTTTTCTTTCCCCGAATACAAAGCTCTCTCTTATCAAGAAAAGATAAAACTGTGATAAAGTAACTGGCCAAATTTAACTATCACATCTACTAGGTAAGATACTATTTAAGTTTTATAATATTGACTTCAGTTGTTCAAAACGGAAGGCGTCTGTCAAAGTAAACCAGTAACGTTGTGTCTTTACTAAAGGAAAACTAAAGAGTGAACATCTTGAATCTGTAGCCTTATCGGGTCACATTGACCAGTTATCATACTGCAGACGCTGCATGACACACAAAGTATACAAAGGAAGTGGTGCTTGTGGGAAGTATGCTTGTGGGGGTGTGCAGAGGCTGAACATATGACAGGCTTTACCTGAACTTAATGCTCAGACAGTTAGCCTTTCATTTTTAGGCTCAGATCATTGGTGAAAAACCATGACATTTGCCTGTCTTCCTGCTATATAAGAGTACATTTGTGGAGAAAATGCTTTCAAAATGACTGCATTTCAGCACAAGTGCATATCGGACAGTCCTCAGTGTATCAAACCAAATCAATTCAAACTACTGTAAGTCACTAGAGCCTGTATTCTGTTGTGGAACTGAATGACAATGATTATAGCCTAACAGATAGATATTCGTGCAGTTCAAGATCTTCAAAACCCACATCCCTGCGTTTGTTTCCACTCAACCCAGTTTACTCTCAGGGTATCATGAATAAGCACTGGAGTGATGACGAGTTTCAAGACACAGCACTTCCTTTAGTATGGGCTACTAACACTCAATCTGGTTATGAAATACAACATTATTCAGCAAATTAACTTTCACATCAGCCTGCCCTCCACGAACTCCATAATAAAGTGGCTTTGTGAAGATTAGGATGTGATCCAGGACTGCCCACATGATGCAAAATCCATATGCTTTAGAAACAATGTAAAAACAAGGCATAATGCACAGTGAGTGCCACATAAACAAGTTTTTTGCATGTCATATATTAATATGGCACAAGTAAAATGACTTAAAACCATTCCCTGAACTGAAAACCAATTGCAATTGTCTCGGACACTGATCACACTTTCCACTTAATTGTTTTAATCCACTACTGGAGGAGAAAAACACGTTTGACTGCTATACCATACTTTAGGATAGTGTTTCCTGCATTGATCACGGTGCATTCGCTATTTGTACCTTATATATACGTCCACCTTTTACTAATAAAACTTTAGTTACACAATGCTATATTTAGGAATGCAAACAACACGTGTTACCCAGCCAGACTTCCTGTTTGGGCGGTTTACTGGTCCGCTTACAGGGAAATGCATTTGCCTATAAAATAGCCACAGCATAAAACAATATATGAAATAACTTATTCAAAACGTGTGGTACCTGTGCTCCGCTGGTGCACCTGCGATGTAGTGCTGCTGCCGGGGCTCATCCTTCACTCAAGCCTAGACAACTAGTTTTAAAGTACTTTTTTCCCTCTATCCCAACTCTCTTGCTGTGAGCCTGTGTCACTTGTGAAAGTTGGCTGATGTGCACGGCTCTATCCGTCTTTTTGCTGCCTTGCGTCTGTGAGTAAATAGGTGTGGAGTAAAACAAGCGCACAGTGTATAGAAATGCGCAGGTTGGGCGACTGGGATCAGGGGGCGGGGCTTCACGGAGACGCAGCGTCACCATGGTAACAGCGCCGGTGCAAAGTTCCACGCTCGACGAAACTGAAACAAAAAAAAAGTTCACGTCGTGTTCTTGTGGCGCAGATGCACGCAGATCTGCCCGCATCTGCGCCGCTCCGCCAATGGGATCGGTGTGATTTTGCAGCTCTGCGCAGATTTGCACTTCATTGGCTTAAAGGCGCGGATCCGTGAAGAACTGCGGAAATCTGCGCTGCAGGAACTGGACGTGGGTTTAGTCTGTGCTCCCTCATACGCTTGAAATGAAGAGACGTCGGGATGGAGAGAACTGTGTTCACTGCACCTTCTGTGTCAGTATGTCAAATATATACAACTAAATGCACAGCAGTTGGGCAGATGTGTGTGAAACTTAAATGTTAGCATACTTTAACAAGAAATGTCTCCTCCTTAAAGTAGACATTGCCTTTTACTTTCCTTAACACATACAACTCATATGAGTAATCTTGTAGGCTACAGCATAAGGGTATTTGACAATAGTGAAATGGCAACATCTTCAGTGCATAATATAATAGTATATTAGTACAGATTCTATAATAGTATGGATGATTTTAAATAATCGCAAATGAATCCCCAAAACCCAGTTTGACATATGTATCATAAACTATTAACAGGTTTAAGAAAAATATTTGATCTCAATTTACAAGGCTTCTGTGAGACAAATATGTCACACTGAACTCCTAAGATTTAACCCCAACACTCTTCTGTTTTTCAGTCTATGCAGCCAGAATCAATTGAATATACATGATTTACAAGTTAACAAGTCAAGGAAAAGGGTCATATGAATATAACGCTCAATGACCCACTTAGTTTATCAATTCCTTTTGCTAATGAAGAAAAAGGAATTAAAGAAAAAATAAGACGTGGGTAGTTGTCACATAAATACAGCTAATGCAAGCTTACATTTTGCTCATTGGGTTTATTTTTCATCTTTTTAAAAAGGGGGTGATCAGTTTAACATAACATTGACATCTTATGAATATGGGCAGTTTTGTAACAGCTTTTCCACAGTGGAGATTAAAAGACTGCACTGCTGAGCTATCTCTCTTACTGTTATGTCATAGTTACCCTCTAAACAGAAAGGCACAATAAATACATAAATAAATAAATAAAATGCTAAATTGTGTCAGATCCTGCAAGCATATTGAAACAGGTTTTGTCTTTTTAATTACGACTCCTTATTAAAATAGATACCCCTCTGATCTTTATGTATTATGTTTGCAGCTGGGTTCTATTCATTGACAATGCAAGTTGTAGCGGCTGATGAATTTCACAGAAGCCTATAACAGCCAGAAATAACAACCTACTTCAAAGCTGCTACTATTTATCATTGCTTTTGAAATGCTTAGGTCCCATTAAATCCCATTTTACACAGTTTCTCTCACTGTTGTGCCTCAGATGATTCAACTGCTGTGCATTTCTACAGGTCCCGCATTTACAAAATATTAGACAATATATAAAAAGACCATTTCAATTTAGCAGGGAGGCAGTTATTATTCTTTCAGTCACATTTGGTGTTTTTAAAGGGCTCTGATATAGTCTTCTCCTTTTGGAAAAGTTTTGGACCTTGCAAGTTCTCCATGTGTTTTTCCTCCATGGATACAATTTCCTCTCTGGAAGAAATTTCAATAAAAAAGAACTACATAAGAACATAAGGAAGTTTACAATCGAGAGGAGGCCATTCGACCCATCGTGCTCGTTTGGTGTCCATTAATAACTAAGTGATCAAGGATCCTATCCAGTCTGTTTTTGAATGTTCCCAAATGGTCTCTTCAGCCACATCGCTGGGGAGTTTGTTCAGATTGTGACGCCTCTCTGTGTGAAGAAGTGTCTCCTGTTTTCTGTCTTTAATGCCTTGAAGGCCAATTTCCATTTGTGTCCCTGGGTGCGTTTGTCCCTGCTGATCTGGAAAAGCTCCTCTGGTTTGATGTGGTCGATGGCCTTCATGATTTTGAAGACTTGGATCAAGTCCCCACGTAGTCTCCTCTGTTCCAGGGTGAAAAGGTTCAGTTCCTCAGTCTCTCAGTAGGACATTCCCTTCAGACCTGGAATAAGTCTGGTTGCTCTCCTCTGAACTGCCTCTAGAGCAGCGATATCTTTCTTGAAGTGTGGAGCCCATAACTGTCCACAGTATCCAGATGAGCTCTAACTAGTGCATTGTACAGTCTGAACATCACTGCCCTTTGCACTTTTGACAATATACCCTAACATTCTGTTTGCCTTATTTATTGCTTCCCCAGAATGTTTGGATGGAGAAAGTGAGGAGTCCACATAGACTCCTAGGTCTTTATTATGCATTACTTCTTCCAGTTCTACCATTTGAATTGTTTCCTGGACTATATTCATATGTCTGATTTATACACACTGAGCTTCAGTTAATAATATTTTGGATATCTACAGGCCTGGAAGTGAGATCACATGCTCTTAAAAGGAACATCATGCAAACTGTGTGTGATGCAATGTGAAGCTTCTGAAAGCTGAGAGCCCAGCGTTTCCTGTTTTTAACGGTGAGAGAAGGAGAATTTCAAAACTGATTAGAATTAATCCTGGTGAAATTAACTGGACTTGACTGAGGGTGGCAGCAGCTGATTTCCTCTGAGTACATAAGAAACAGAGGTATGGTTTGGGAGCCACCAGTGAAAGTTCAGTTTTCATTTAGCAAACACATTTCTATATACCACAAAATTCACTGGGCAAGCCTCCCTTCCTTAGTAATGCAAATGGTTAGTGGTCAGTGGTTTCCAGTTCTGGTCCTTGAGAGTGACAGACCTTCCTAGTTCAGTCATTTTGGTTACATACAGTGCCTTACAAAAGTATTCAAACCCTCTCACTATTTTCAGATTTTGTTTCTTTAAAGTGTGTAGTCATTACACTCGGAAGTAGGAATTAATGTGCTATATACACAACCTAATCCACACATTCAGAGCAAAAACTAAATATGAAATAAAAATGGAAAAGTCATGATTGCGTAAGTATTCAAACCCTGCAGTGTGACAAACCTGAATTCAGATGCACAAAATGACCTTAAAAACCCACACAATTAGTTGAAAGGCCTCTGTCTATGTGCAATAATCTCTGTGAGGTTCTTTAGTCAGGTAGTGAATTTGAAGCAAAGACTCAACCATGAAGATCAAGGAGCTTTCAAAGCAAGTCAGGGATAACGTCATTGAAAAACACAGGTCAGAAGAAGGGTACGAGTCTCTGAATATCCCTGTGAGCACAGCGTACATCAAACAATGGAGGGTGCATTGTACCACCCAGACACTGCCTAGATCAGGTTGTCCCTCCAAACTGAGCAGTTGGACAAGGAAGAAACTGGTGAGGGATGTCCCTGTGAGGCCAATGCCAACTTTGAAAGAGCTTCAAAGTCCAATGGCAAAGATGGGAGAAAATATGCATCAGTTAACACTATGCAGAACACTTCACAAAACTGGCTTGTATGGCAGGGTGTCAAGAAGGATGCCATCAATGAAAATAATCCATCTCAAAGCCTGCATGGACCAGCAAACTGGAACTTTTTGGTCTAAATGCCAAGCGTTATGTTGGTGCAAACCCACAGCACATCTCCCAGTCAACACCATCACTACAGTGAGGCACAGTAAAGGCAGCATCATGCTATGGGTATGCTTCTCCTCAGTAGAGACTGGAAAGCTTGTTAGGATTGAAGGAAAAATGGGTGGAGTAAATTCCAGGCAAATTCTAGAGGAAAACCTGTTTCAGCCTGTTAAAGACACAGGACAGTGATGCAACAAATAAGGCCAAAGGTACACTGGAGTGGCTAAAGAATAAGAAAGTGAATGTCCTTGAGTCACTGTGTACCAATTACCATCTTAATTAGTCAAGTTAAACATGATAATTAAAGACACCTGTAAGTCTCTTACTACAAACATTTAAAAATAATCCCAGCAGTTCAATGGGTTTAATATTTTGCTGACAAGATTGAGTCAGTTGAATATCCACTAATTGTCATTCATAAGTAGCCTTATTATTTTAATGACTGTGTGCATTATTGTTGAGGCAAAGTGTCAGATCTAATGGTGCACAGACCTGGGAAATTCTCACTTTAGTCCAATTTACACCTTACAAATGGGGATTGCTTGTCGTGAAAACTGTGCGATAGTTTTGTAATAACGAATAACCAGAGTTGAGATAATCAATTTAATTGATCCTGGTTTTGGTAAAAAAAGTACTGAATAGGCCTGCAAAGAAAACAATTACATAATCTTTTACTCAAATGTTTCCAGTCATTTTTTTTTCTTTCTTTCTCTGTTTTAACTGGACTTGTAGGGCAATTAAAAGGATCTGCATTTTAAAACAAAGTACTATAAAACTTTACCATAGATATCTGCATGACTCAAGTTTGGTTATCATTGCCAGAAGGAACTAATACATTTTAAACACTGTTTCAGTATTTAAAATAATATAATCACACATATAGTTTTTTTGTTTTAGTTTTTTACTTGAAAGCCTAATTCTTTCCTCTTGTTTCTTTTATTACTTTCAGTTTACAGACCAGTGATTTTCATTGTGGTATGTCTCCACCTTGTGGTGTAACAGTTTAACAAATGAAAAATAAAATTATTGTATTTGTGTGTGGCAGATAAGGAACAGAGGGGACTTACTTACAAAGCCTTCTACCACTATTGATGATGAGACATTTAACTTAAATATGGACTGATTAGCTCTGACTGCACTGTTTCCAGCATTTTCCACATCTTGATATAATCATTTTTCATTTCAGCACAATGGGAACTTTTCTTAAATGCTTGAGAAGGGCATTTGATTAAACTCTTAAAACATAAATTAATCTAGTAAACAGCCTGATTTCTGGTTTCCACTTAACACTAAGACTATACCTTTACAACCCTAACCGTACTGAACCAGGAGGCTGAACTAACTCTTACTCCAACATACTAAAACATATATTTTAAATCTAACCCACATTACTCCACAATGATCCAAATATAATGTGGACACTAAATTATGATTATTTCCTAATTATGTAAACAAATAAACAAATGCTGACTTTAGCACCATGTATATAGCTCCATCCCTGGGCACAAAACAACAGTAACCATAATCCAGGTAATAACTCTAAACAAAACACTAACATATAATTAGAAGATCCGCCCAAATTAATTCTACCAATTTCTAAATATCACTGCTTTTTTATTCGGTTTACCAAGGCAGTTGTGCTAAGATTCTTCATTTGTTTGTAGTGTTAAACTGAAGATTTAATCTAAAGAAAAACAGAAAAGATTGTCACATAAAGATTTGAAAAATACTACATTTTTGTTGTATCCGTAAGGCACTTTATAAAAGTAACAATGTAATTACTACATGCAATACAGAGAGGCTACTGTAAACCAATTTGCATGTTTTTAGTTCAGTCACATTCAGTTTGGTGATTGTCCAACATATGAATTAGTTTCCTTCAGACATATTCCTGAGTGGAACTCCATGGGCAACATCCAATGCAATTTACACATTTGTGACGCCAGGTGGCCCTGCACAGCACCACACATTGCAATTAAAAAAACTCAATTAAGTACTCTGGATAGATTTGATTGCAATCAAAGATCACAAAAATCTTTGGATTTGCAATATCATCCACACAGCTGTCATAGAAGTTCATGAGACTTCTGTCCTTGGAAGGCGGCCTGCAGTAAGTTGAATTTCCCAGAGTGAAATCCCCAACAAGCACTCGAGCGAGGAACATTGATTTGAATGAAGGTTCGCTCTGAAAGATGAGTGGCGCCACTCCGTGGGTTTGTAAAGTCATGTGATGATTTACACCGTTGTGGCAGAACTTGCTGGAGTACTTGGCATCTCTTGCAAAGTAAGTTCCTGAAAAACATGAAAATGCAGCCTCACATTATATCTCTGGGAGCAAAACTGTAAACTTATGCCAGAGTAAAGTACATTTACTTTATATATTTATATTAGCCATCTTATCTGTGTATATTGACAAATACTTCATAGCACAATTTACATGTATTCCTCCATGAAAATGGAAGTTCAAGACATTTGCGGAAACAATCTTGTATTAATTGTTATTGTTCCTGTAAATATGTTTTTGGGTAGCCATGCCAGGGCAATATCAAAATATTTGACTGTAACAATAACTGTTATGGTTCTGAGCCCTACATAGGATCCAGACCTGCATCACACTTTATGAGTCTGTTCAGTATGCTGGGTCAGTTCTTGAATAATATTTTGCATTGAAAGTGTTATGTAAAGAAGCTCTAGTTTTATATGCAACATAGTCCTTTAAGAAAGGTACAGTGCTCCGATCTCATTCTGAATGAATTTCAAAGGCTTACCTCGTAACAAAAATAAAAATACAGAGAATCAAATTCTTGCAATTTATTTCATAGTCATAGATTTGCAGAGCTCTGTCTGCATTAGTTATGCAATTCAATAACATAACTTTATAGAATCTTATAAAATCATATAACAAGGAACAATCTAGAAAACCTACCTTTTCCATAGACATTGCCATGGCTACCGTTTAATCTCCAGTCAAAGTTGTGGGTACATATCGCCTGCACAATATCGTGGCTGGTGCCATGAAAAAGCATCCTTTCTTCGATATCTGGAACTCGTTTTATCTTTCTTAGCTGGGCTTTTTTCCTATGGAAGGAAATAAAATAAAACAGACTGATGTAACATTTCCATCTTTGATAAAACTGATCTGGTAGAAGGCAGAGTTTTCCTGTACTTCAACTGTACTTTGCAATTACTATTTCTATAATCATTGAATTTCTTTATTAGCTATACCACTGCTGTTCTTAACATGCATAATCATTGCTGTTCTTCTGTGTGCAAGTTGAATTCTATTGACATGCATGAAGCACGTTGTCCTTTTGTTCATTGTTTTGTGAGAAATTGTAAATGCTAAGATTAACTGAATTCACTTTAATTTGGTGGGAACAAGACCCTAAACCAGATGCTGAGCAGCTCCCATATCCTGGGGGAGACAAGAGTTTCCAGTTAAAGATGTAAACAATTTAGGAGAAAGTCTAATGAAATTTCCTGAGATACGCCATGCAAAACTGTGTAACCTTATGATTGGCTGCTTTCACTTCTGTATCACTGCTTGTTCCAAAGAACTGTCCTCTCCTTCTGTAGAGCGCCCCAATTGGTGGGGCAGATAACTGCTTGTAACAAGGAAATCAACAGGCTCTTGCAATCCACAAAATAAGTTCCAATAATAATAATAATAATAATATTGTTATTATTATTATTATTATTATTATTATTATATATTTTTTTACCTGCAGAAGAATTCCCATAGGTCTAAGTTCTGAATTCTCTTAATTGCCTTAATGCGTGCAAGCAAGGTCCTTTCAAAGAGTCGGAGGACCTCTTTGTATTCATAGGTATTTCCATGCAAAGGGATGAGCTGGAAGAAATTAGACAGTAAAAGGAATGTTAAAATAAGCCAGATCATTCCTCAAGCGTGGAAAGGAAAAGCTCTTTTACACAATTCTCCTCTGCCGTATTAATTTGTTAAGTCTATAACCTTACATACACAAATGCAGTGCTTCTCAAATGAGCAAATATATGACTATGTTCAATTCAACAAAGCCATCTACCTTCCAGCATTTGTTCTCCATGATCACATTTATGTTTACTAATGCTTTTCTTACATAATTGCACATTTATCTTTGAAATACAATGGGAAATATTTGTGCATTTGTGCCTTTAAGGTTAAGGAGAAAACATCTCGATCCAAAGGCAAAGGCAAGCCTGTAATTTATTTCCTGAGCAAAGTATCCATGCAAACGTTTTCAATGTTCCACCCTGATCTTTATATATATGTAGATGTTCCTGTGAGCCTTATAGACACTTTGTACCAATAGAAACAAAAGACTTCACCAAATCCCTCTATCTGAATTTGTGGTTTAACTAAATTACAGTTGTATTTTAAAATAACTTAATTAACAGAATCAAACAGATATACTGAATTAAGATGTTTAAGTTAAGACCTCTGCAGACCACACAGTGTAGAATAGAAAAAATAGAAAAAATGTACAGTAAAGGAAAACTAGGGATTCAGTAGCAGTTTAATATTAAAATTAACTTTGTTCTAAAATATTAAAATTAACTTTGTTTCACAAGCTTTCCTGCTCCCTTACCTGGTAGGGATCATCAGTGTTAATCATTTCCCAATGTGAAGGAACTGGCAAGGCAAGGTTATCACAGATGAACCTGAATATGTAACATAAATACATTGTTATATTCAATGAAAAATTATGAAAGAGTCACTGAATAAAAAGATACCCAAGATGCCTCTGGGTCGTATTTCATAATACACCATTATTAAGCAGTGTAACAAAAGAAAGTTGTACAAAGGTGAGTGCAGGGAGAAATACGAGAGCGGAAACACATACTTATAGTTAGGTTGTGGCCAAGAGTTGGGAGATGTCTCATTAACTGAACATTTATTTGCAAATGTGACCAAAAAAAATAAGTAGAAATAAAGAAATCGCAGTGGTGGTGGCTATTTTATACGTACCTGAAACCAGTCACTGAAAAAAGAGCGCGCTTGATTGGCCTCTGCTTCCCCGTGCTGGTATTGGTCTGTTTCATCACTTTCCCCAAAAGCAAGTAAAGAAAGAGATTCTTTATAAACATCCTTTGAAGGGTCAATTCATATTGCTTCCAATGGACAGAAAATACAATCATACAGTAATGAATTAAAATACAACATGCATGTCCTGTCTCCCATGTAACTTCAATGAAAGTAAGAAAAACAGACCAAAAGATCATGAATATGTCATACCAGAAAAATCTAAGCGGTATGTGTATTTGGCTGTAGAGAACTCCATAACGCCTTGCTGATTCCTGCTGTAGTTCTTTTCAATATCGTCACTAGTCACAGTGCATGGTGTGTTACTCCCAACCTTGGATAAATAAACAAACTTGTCAAATGTACATGTCATTACAATAATACAGAATCCAGGGCATTTGGAAACACCTCAAACAGGGGAGGGTGGGTGGGGTGGGGTTAGAGGGGTTACTGGGGGGTAGGGAAGGGTAAAGAAACTGTTATTCCATTTTTTTTATATTTTTTTTAAATAACTGTTAAAAACTATTAAAAAAAAGAAACCAAAAAAAAAGAAATACCTCAAACATGTGCCAGACTCCGCAGTCTGCCAGGTAAAACCAGTGCCACTGGGTCTCTGAGGTGTCCATTTCCTCGACATCGCTGACATCCTCTTCGGCTGCTCTTGTGACAAACATGGTCTGAAATCAAAACAGGACAAAATTGGACACTTTATACTTCATGAACCCAGTGAGCAGCTTGGATTCCTTGCCCTCTCTCTTTTATATTCACTTCATATCCACTGAAATTTCAAACCGGCTTTGAAACAATCTACCACCTTGACAGCAATCACAGCAATGTAACACCATTAACTAGTAAAATGAATATGCGATTTACACACCAGAGAAGGCTGTAAACATTCCTTGGTTGATCTGACATGCATATTCAAATGTTTAATGTTAAATGTTAAAAAGGGGCGGTTCAGTGAGTCATACCCTGCCATTATTCTGTTAACCCTCTGACAGGTTAATATTATTACATGCCAGATACAGAACAACACACAATGTATGTACAGAAAAAGGTTTGATCTCTTTTCCTCATACCTTGTTATGTAACATGATGTAACAATATAGTTGATAAAATCTCTTTTCCAGCAAAAAGACACCATAGCAGGTAGTAGTGCATCACTGTCAGGGCTGCCACCTGATCCACACCATTGTTCAAATAAGCAATCATTGTTCCTGTTCTTCTTACAGATGGACGAATTAGTCCGTGAAAATGAATGCAATACGTTTAATTGAAGTTACTGTTAGTTATTAATTCATAAATCCCACTCGAACTTCAGAATGTCTTGCTGACATTGTTCAGACTTTTATACAAAATAAATTAAAATAAATACCGACAAACACACAGATCAGTAAATGTTTCTTTCCGTTGGGGGAAATTAAACACATAAAATAAAAATGCATTGCCCATTTTAAACACACACTATTAAGTTATCATGAATACACCTTAATATGCTGCATATATTATACTAATAAGCTAGTCCACTATTAATAATAATAATACAAATGACAACCTTACTAACTTTACTGTACATATTCGATGATCCATTCGTAAAAATATCAAAACGGTCCATATAGTATATTTGATTTAATGTTGCAGTCTATTTTGATGAGTTATTTCGTCTCAATTTGAAAATAAATACAATAAAAGCGACGTTATAACGTACTGTACATTTACCTCTGGTTCGTATTCAGTGATGCACAAGTCGGTGTTACGCCGTTGTTTGCCACTTCATTGATTTTTAAAGAAAAAATAAAAGCAATGTAGGTTTTTTTTATGCCATTAATACACTCCATAGCAATGCATCTTCCGCTTCTGTTTCTCCACCGATTGTTGTTTACTTCCCTATACGTCATGCTGCTGACTGACCAATGGGGGAGCGTTTCGTCATAGCGCTCTCTCACTGGTGCCAGATTGGGAGATTTGTAATTTCCCAGGGGGAAAGTTGGGGGCAGTATGTGTAGGGGGGAAAATCTTGGGGGAAATTTAGAGGGTTTCACAGTTGATTTGCACCTCTTCTACTGTTGAGATGTTGCACCCAGCGCCCCACCGGACCCCACTTCAACAACGGTATTATATAAAGATCAGGTGCAGGGATATAGAATAGATGGCGAACATGAAGTTTCTTACACACAATACAAGGTTCTTACCAGTATTAAGTACATTTGCCCATTTCCACACTGACACCTTTTTTATTTTATCAAAACGATTTTATTCACAGCAATGTGTACTTAATTTTAATGTGGATAAACTGTAATGTGTAATTATACATTATCAGCTAACTGCCAGGCTTGGCTGGGCAAGTTCTTATGTACAAAGTATGTCATTTTTGCATAATCTTGTAAAGTTGTATTCTATCTGCATGTAACTGTACAGGACAGTGTTTATTTTAGAGGATCCAAATCAAGGGTTTATTTTTGAAAGAAACACAAATGAACCAGCCACCTGTAAATATTTTAAACCATATACATTTAAATATTTCTAAATTATGTATTTTTGTTGGATAATTGGAGTTTCACATTGCTAGTGTTTGCTTTTTCATTTCATATGCAGAGACATTTGGTAAAACCCTTTTTCAATGATAGGCAGGCCAGCCCTGGTCCCAGAGATGTCTTTTACTTATTTAATCTGAACCCTAAAATACTTATTAAGAATAATTTGCTTCTATTCTGTTAGTCAAAACTGTCATGTGTTTAAAGTTTTCAGTGATTGGTTACATTTGAAATTTGTATCAAATCTCCAGGAACACTGTTTCCAATAATGGGACCTTAAGCCCTTTATAATAGGGTGAGAACAAGTGAATCAGCAGGATACAATATACATTTACTGTCATACAGTAATGTATTTATTTATTTCAATATCTATTGGTCTTTTGGGATATGTATTGATTTATCTACACATATATTGGCTTGCTGGCATACGTCAATAAAAATATTATGAGAGAGTTGCTTTCTGTATAAACAACTAAGGGAGTTCAATTAATTTGCCTCAGAAGCTTTTAAAAATCACTTAAAAACACTTGCTTTGTATTTAAAATTATTTGTGATTTGTGGATGGGGTGAATCCCAGTCACTGTTTTGATTGTCAGCTGTGCAGCAGCATGCTGTCTGAATGCAGTGTTCATATTGGCCAATGACTATGGGGCTGAGAAAAAATACAAGGGGCGGCTGACGGTGTTTTGTTGGACTGTTTGACCGCACCGTTACTTCATAATCATATTATTTTTATGGGGGCTGATAGAAAATACAGGCCCTAAATAGGGTCTGGTGCAGTGGCTTTTGGTGCTTGAAGTCCTTTATGGGAAAATAATACAGGGGTAACGGCACACACGTTTCTTTCAACATACAAAATAAAAACAAACATGTTACTGTTAAACACAAATCCCCTAAATCCTGCTATGCAAATCTCAAATGAATAAAACAAACATAGTAATACTTTAATAATGTGTTGTTTTGTAATATGTCAGTCCTTTTTATTGCATCACTCATCACTCACATGCAAAGGGGGGGCTCAAGCCCCTGCCCTCACGATCAAGTGCCCTCTGCCAACAATATGTCTGCCCACCTGTGAAAACACTGTAGTAATAATAATAATAATAACCAATCATAGTCAAAGTTAGTGTATTACATATTTTTAATACAACTAAAATAAACAGCATAATTCAACATACTGTAACAGTTTTGGTTCTGTTACCAACCCTTCTGGGTCCAAAACAAGGAGTCAGACACTGATTCAGCAAACGTGCTCTTTTTTTTGCACATGCGCTTAAGTTCTGCCTTTAAAAAGGCAGAGCAGGCAGTGGAGTATGGGGAACTGTCTTAATGCTTGAAAAAGGCTGGGGCTACTCAGAGCCTGATTATTTAAAGACAGGGAGGAAACCAAATATAAAACAGACATGCAGAAAAAGGGGAAATGAACAACACAATGGTACCTAATGGTACCAAACAAAATTAACTTACACAATTAACAAGTATTGAATTAATCTTATGCAGTGTTTGAGCCACTTCCCAGCAGCCCATGCGGACATGGAATTTTTTCGAGCAAGTTTTGGCACTTTGGAAATCAAAAACGTTTACAGTACATGACCTTTCATCATAAATAAAGTTTCAGTTGTTACAAACATATTCATTCAATGACTGGCATTTTAGAAGACTCAGCTAAAACTCTACCCACTGTACAAGAAACCCATCTGGGCAATAAACCACAATGGCAATATTCCCCAAATGTAGTGTAAAAGCATTTTCACTCAGATAATACAAACCCTGAAAAGGTTAGAAATAAGGATAGAAAAAAAATGTATTAAAAACTGAGGTAGGCTGTTCACACACAAACAAATATCAAACTCCCATCTAAACTTCATTTAATCCTTCAAAAATCCTCTTATCTTCAATGGCTTTTAAATGTTGTTTTAAGATGCAAGGTCTTGTGAAGAGAACATAACTGAGTTTTATCAGAAACATTATGGAGTAATGAAACCAAAAAGTATTTCAGTGGTAAGGTTACCAAAAAGCCTCCCAACATTCAAGCCAGCAACTTGGTTCTCAGTGACTGGACTTTTGAGGACAGCTTAATCACATCAAGCTCAAGAAACAGTTTCTGAAAAACTCTAGATCAACAGTGTGCAAGCCTTTGCTGTGTTGTCACATTTAGTCAGCACCTCATTGCCCTCAATAATGATGGAAACATCCACCGGATCCTCATCACTGGCAGCATGTACAACAAGGATTTTCAAGAGGTGATCCTTTTGAAACATAACAGAAGAAACAATAGGTAATTAAATAAATACAGGCTTGTGGTGAAAAAGCTTAAAATGTTTCTATAAACTGCTAAGTAACCTTAACCCTAATTCAGCCAATCTTGATTAAACAAATTGCTCTTAAAAGGATATACCTGGCAGTCTAAGAAAAGCTCATCACTACTCTCTCCAAGGTATCTATGAGACTGCGGATGACTGCATCTCGTCTCCTCTCAATGGAGTCACTCTGTTAAAAAAAATCTCTTAAGAATGGTCGCACATTTTTGGATATGCTAGTAGACCTACCAAAGGGGCTATTTATTTTTTATAACTTGATAGTCTTTTTGTTGACAGTCACCTTGTCAATTGAAAGGTGCATGACGAGACAAGGGTGGATGACATCAATTTGTATTTACACCCTAGCCTGGAGTAATAATGAGGAATACGTCCAACCTATATGGACTAGATAACCATCTTTGCTAAATGTCTCTTGTGGATACAAATTTAAATTTCACCCAATGCAAACGCCAGTATACACGTCCGCTTATTTATGAAGCATGTGGATTGACTGCCTCAATTGCTGAAACCCTGCTGCATTGAACTGAGAAGTTGAGCATGGGTGAGAGTTATTAACATTTCTGAAGCACTTGGCAGGTCCACTATGCCAAACTCTTACAAGACTTGTTACAAAAAGTGAAGAAACTGTGAATTATGTACCTACTCAACAATTACCTGATTGACTCTATCCAGTATTGGCCGTATCTTTGTCCCTGGAACAACTCCCTTGGCTCTCATGAGGTTGAGCATTCTTGCGGTGTAACCGTCAAGTTTCCTCATAAAGGTTTGCGTGAGAGGAACTGCTGTGATTCTTCTGAATTCCTCCGCCATCTAGAGTAAAGTCACATGTTTGGGGACCTGGTAAGAACATGAAAACAACCTTCCAAATGATTCTAACAACAATCTGAAACATTTCAGTTTTTAACGTAAAATGTTTGTAACTGGACTAAAACAAACAAATAATAAAATCCATATAAATGACTAACGCTGATCCCCGATCATATATCACGCTCTGTTATAGCACAAATACATCGGGGGTTTGGCTACAAACAACTTGTTAACTGCCAGTTCTAATGGCTAACGCAGGTAGCAATGCTATTTAAGTTAAATAAAATAATTTAACCCATGTTATGTCAGAGAATTCTACTCGAACATTACATTGACAACACAATTCTATTACAGTATAAGTCAATTGTGGTAAAAAAAAAACTTACTTCATGAATCCAGGGCACAGCTGAATGCTTTGTCCTCCTTGAAGAGTTGGCACCTGTGTCTCTGGCACATTAGACGAACACGAGTATTAGCTCCGTCCGTGTCCGATGCCAGGCACCAAAGCTAAACTTCCGGCTTTCCATGCATTTCTGCTTAGTTCAATTTTATTGCGAAATTACAATTAATATTTACCTAATCTTCTGAAGCATAATTGTTAATCTTATTTATGAGGTTAAAGTGTGAACTAAACCCAATATTATCAAGTACAAAGGAGAGCCAATTGTTTTATTGTAGAATTTACACCAACCATGTATATAATAATTACTGACCCAATAAATATTTTTTTTCAGTACATCTGAAAAAGGAAGCACTGCCCAAGGGGGAGGGGTTACGCCAGTCACCATGGATACCTATCGAAAAAATTTTTCTATCAAAGCTGCCCAAGACTGTGTGTGTTACTCAGTCCCCTTCCTGCTTGAATATAATGTGACACGCACACAGGACCTTGCTCTTTGCTGAGTCTAAAAGCTGGACAAAAAAAGGGAGAGAGTCTCGGGTTCCGGTGGTGTCCGGATTTTATTGGGGTTCACAGGGGACAAAACAAAGGGGGTGAAACAAGCAAAGCAAAACAAAAATGTCCACACAAAATAGGGGGCTCCGGGCAGTTAGGGTTGCAAGTCTCAGTCCTCCTTCTTGCCGGTTAGCTGCCCCTGTCAGGAAAGGAGAGGAATTAAATAGACAAGTCACAGCTGCTGCTGACGTCACAGTCACCTCGGTGTTCATTGCCCGCAGCCGTGAGTCCACAGCCTGTTAGCGAGGGAGCGGACAACACAGCTGCGGCACATGAGCACCTCATCAGTGGATGTCAGCAGCAGCCGTGCCGTGACAGACAGCGGCCTGTCACACACCCACCCCCTAGAAAAGGCCGACAGGCGGGCCGGGAGAGAGAAGGGAGGGAGAAGAGGAAGGGACAGGGTACGGGAAGGGAAAGGGACGGGAGAGGAAGTCTGCATTGAGGTGCTGAGGGCCGGGGCCGGGGCGGTGACGCACTCGGAAGTTGAAGTCCTGCAGGGCGAGATACCAGCGGGTAATGCGGTGGTTGGAGTCCTTCATGCGGTGCAGCCACTGCAGGGGGGCATGGTCCGTCTCCAGGGTGAAGGGGCGCCCCAGGAGGTAGTAGTGGATTTCTCCACAGCCCATTTGATGACGGGACACTCCTTCTCGATCGTGCTGTACTTACGCTCCTGGGGCGATAGTTTTTTACTTAGATAAACGATCGGGTGTTCCCGACCTCCGACACTCGTCGGTCTGGAGAATAAAGGGGAGAGAGAAGTAAGGCCATTTCAATACAGGGTGTTGGCAGAGGCGGTCCTTAATTGCCTGGAAAGCCACCTGGCACTGGTCCGTCCACTGGACCGTATCTGGAGCACCTTTTCGCGTCTGTTCGGTCAGGGGGTAAGCCAGGGTGGCAAAGCCAGTAAAAACTGGCGATAATACCCGGCAAACCCCATGAACTGCCGAACTTCCATTTTGGACTTAGGAGGTGGACAGGAGGCGATAGCGTTTACTTTGTCAACCACCGGCTGTACCTGCCCTCCTCCTAAGAGGTACCCCAGATACTTGGTCTCCCTCCTCCCAACTGTGCACTTGCCTGGGTTTGCCGTGAACCCCGCCTGCTGAAGGGACTGGAGCACAGCTGCGACCTGGATGAGGTGGCTATTCCAGTCCTTACTGAAAATCACCAAGTACGCAGAGGCATATTGCTGGTGGGGTTGGAGCACACAGTCCATCAGCCATTGGAAAGTGGCCGGGGCTCCTTGCAGCCCGAAAGGCATAGTGCGGAACTGGTACAAACCCCGAGGAGTGGAGAAAGCGGTTTTCTCTCGGGACACTGGACTGAGGGGGATTTGCCAGTATCCCTTGGTTAAGTCCAGTGTCGTGAAAAAGTGAGCAGTAAAGAGCGAACCTGCCGTTTCTGGGTGTTAGTTAAATTGGGATCAATGCGAATCTCAGAAACAGCGGCTTCAGACTCTTTATTTTGGGAGGGACTAGGAGCACATAATGCTTCCTCCTCTCGCCACTTCTTCAGCATGTTGAGATGGTAGATCTGCTTTTCTCTCCGACGATCCGGGTGACAAACCTCATAATCGACATCCCCTAAGCGGCTTGTGACCACAAAGGGTCCCTGCCACTTAGCCAGAAGTTTAGCTGAAGTAACACCTTGTCCCCCGGGGTGAACGATCGTAACCGGGTTCCCCTGTTGTACAAGTGCTGTTGTCACTCCTGGGCCTGTAAGAGATTCGACTGTGCAAGTTTCCCCAGTGCTGATCTCTCAGGTCCAGGACGTGCTGTACCATAGAGGTCTGGGAGTGGTCAGTAGCCTCCCATTCCTCCTTTATTAAATTGAGGATGCCCCTCAGCCACCTCCCGTATAGCAGCTCGAAGGGAGAGAAGCCGGTGGACGCCTGGGGCACCTTGCGTACAGCGAACAACAGGGGCGGCAATAACTTGTCCCAGTCCCAAACGTCTGTGCTGACAAACTTACAGATCATGTTTTTGAGTGTTTTATTAAAGCGCTCCACTAGGCCGTCTGTCTGGGGATGATAGATTGAGATCCTGATGGACTTTATCCACGGCAGCCTACATAGGTCTCTCATCACGCGTGACATGAAGGGAGTGCCCTGATCTGTCAGGATTTTCTTTTGGGATCCCCACCCTAGTGAAGACCTTAAACAGCTCCTCAGGGATCCTAGTTGCTGATATTGTCTGTAGAGGAATCGCCTCCAGGTATTGAGAGGCATAATCCACTACGACCAGCACAAATCGATACCCCGCTGAGCTTTTCTCTAACGCACCAATCAAATCCATCCCAATGCGCTCAAATGGTATCTCCATGAGAGGCAGTGGTACCAGCAGAGCCCGCGGTACCACACTGGCATTGGTCTTCTGGCACTCTGGACAGGCAGCACACCACCTTTCAACCTCCTTTTTGATGGCTGGCCAGAAGAACCGGTCCGTTATCCGGTTTAAGGTCTTGTCACGACTCAGGTGACCCGCCATAGGTACTTTGTGTACAGAGAGAAACACAAAGCGCCTGTGCAAACGCGGTACCAGCAATTGTTTTGTGACCGGGTCCCCCCCTCGGTTTTTGGTTACCCTATATAATAAATCTTTGTCAATATGGAACTGGGGATACAAACGTGTTCTCTGTGCATTCACTATGCGACTGTCCACAACTGCGACCTGGTCATATAACTGACCATGGGCATCATCCCGGGACTGGTCAAGGGCGAAATCGGAAACCCGGTAGAAGATGGGATCCGGGGCTGCGCCAGAGGTGTCGGCCCTCCTGGTGGAGTAAGACGAGAGCTGGCGAGTCCCAGAACTCGTTCCTTCCCCCGGTCCAACAGAGTACTGTCTGGGGTTGGAGGGAAGGCTGTTCCCGCCCCGCTCATCGCCGGCAGCCACTAAGGGTGATCGGCCCCCGGAGCCATGTCCCAACTGTGCCCCAGCCAAATCAGACAATGAGAGCCTAGGATCTCCTGTATGTAACCGCGAATACACCTTATAGCGACTTTAGTGCCTCGCCTGCCGGTGCCCCAGGGAGCCAGGCCATCCTGGACCAGCATCTTGCTACAGCCGGAGTCCAGGAGGGCCTTGACTTCACGTCCCCCAATTCTTACCGGTACCGTGAAGTCTGCTGAACCTGGGTGAGCGGAGTGGCAAGCAGCACAAACAACGGAGTGATTCATTTTCGTCAGCGGGCACTCTGCCGGGCGATGTCCAGGCTGCCCGCAACGTCACCGTGGCTGTTCCAGGGGACCACACACTACCTGGAGAGAGAGAAAAGGAAGGGGCTAAGGAGACAGGTTTATTTTTGGGATGGGCAAGGGAAGAAGGGAAAGCGGGTTGGGGAGAGACAGGTTTAAGATCTGGGGTTTCTGGGGGAGTCGGGTCAGAGAGGGTCTTGGGAACGGGAGGGAGGGAGGGTGCCCGCTGTCGGGCGTCGGGAGGTGGCATCGTCCTGGGCAGCGAGGTGGTTCTCTGCCAGCCTGGTGGCCTCCTCCAAGTCTTCGGGTTGGTGGGCTTGCACCCACTCTGCGGAGGGACGTGGGAGAAGGCAGATTAACTGATCCAGGGCCACCAGGTCGTCAACTTCCGTGGCGGAGTGCTTGTCCGGCTTGAGCCAGCGGTGGCAGGCATCCCGCAGCTGTTGCGCGAAGGCCCAGGGCCGGGAGCCGGGTTCGAAGCGGAGGCTTCGGAGCTTTCAGCGCTGACCGTCCGATGTCAGGCCGAACCGGTTGAGGACCCTGTCCTTCAGCCTCTTGTGGTCGAGAGCATCCTCTGGACGGAGTGCTCGGGCGGCGGACTGCACCTCCCCGGTCAACAGGGGAGCCAGGCATACCGCCCACTCCGACTCCGGCCAGCTGCAACACCGGGCGGTGCGCTTGAAGATGGTAAGGAAAGCCTCCGGATCGTCCTCCGGACCAATCTTCGTGATCCTCAGTCCAGCCCAAGCCGGCCACAGCAGGGGCAGGTGCAGGAGCTCGCACCTGAAGTTGCTGGACCAGTGCATCTAGAGTGTGTTGTTGCTGAGCCTGCAGCTACACCACTGCGGCCAGCAATTGTTCCATGGATGCTGCCTCCATAGCGGTCCCTCCACGCACCAGGTTGGTCCTCAGTGAGAGTGTGCTGCAGAGCTTCCCCACATCGGCCACCAAATGTAAAAGCCGGAAACAAAAAGGGAGAGAGTCTCGGGTTCCGGTGGTATCCGGGTTTTATTGGGGTTCACAGGGGACAAAACAAAGGGGGTTAAACAAGCAAAGCAAAACAAAAACGTCTACATAAAATAGGGGGCTCCGGGCACTTAGGGTTGCAAGTCTCAGTCCTCCCTCTTGCCAAGCAATCTTGAAACCTGTGAAACCTGGCAGAGGCCTACCCACCTGTCGTACCTCCAGTTCTGGCTCACAGCCAGGCATCCAGGGACAGAGGGCACCACACTTCCAGACAGGTGCTCTGCCCTACATACACATTTTATTCCTAGAAATTAACAATATAAGCAATTAATTTTGTAGTGTAAATGAATTACATATATTGCTCATATTACATATGTAGTTAGTTTAATAATCCCCTAATAAAAATGCAACTTTTACATTTTATGCATACAATGCAAAAGTGAGATTTATAAAGGCAGGCTTGCAGGGCATTATGCGTTGTCAGGGCAATGTATAAATAGCTTGAAAGGTTCGGCTTTTGCCGTTGGTATAACAGCGTCTTCAAATTGTATTACAGATCAATAAGAACAACCAAATAAAACCAAAACAAATCAAAACAAATATGTCTGTACAGTTACTCATAAAGGGGTAAGAAGTGCAACATATTTTGGTGAGCCAGCCAGGAGAGGGTTATCCAGTAAGACAGGGAGGGACCATCTCCAGAGATGAACCTGGAGTGAGAGCCAGTCAGGGATACAGTGAGTGCAGTGAGATATCAGCACAGTACAATTATGGAACTGGTGAACCTGCTGGCTCAGGCCGGTGCAGCTTTAAGACAGCTACAGAGAGACTAGCTTATTGAGGTGTGCACATATTTGAAATGTATCCAGAAGGATGATAACACTGTAGTCTGTAAGAGCAGGCGGGCACCAGAGAGCTGAATCGGGAGGAGGAAAAGGAATGTGAAGAGGAGGCATGTAAGTTTGTCCAAGGCCTTTTATCATTCATGGGGGCACAAGAGAGGAACAGTGAGAGAAAGGAGCTAGAGTTTGACCATTTGAAGGAAAAGGAGGACAAATATCTAGAGTTGAAAAGGTCCCAAGACAGTTCCAGGAGGGCCCTTGAGGAAAAGATACAGGCCCTTAGAGACAAGCTTAGTGTGACTGCCCTTGGTGGGGAGAGTGTTACCTCTAAACCAGTAGCTTCACCAGACATAACCCTCCGCAGAGAGTTCAGGATCAGTGGCCAGATAGTAGAGGGAGGACAGAGAGATAAGCTCTCATACACCAATCTAATATATCAGATTGAGTCAGGGCTTTGCAAAGGTCACCCTGAGACAGAAATAGTAGAGGCAGTCATCAGAGCCATCAGCCCTGGCCTGAAGTTGAGCGATATGCTTGAGGTAAAGAGCGATCTGACCCTAAAACACTTAAAGACCATCCTCAAGGGCCATTATAATGCAGAAAATACAACAGACCTGTATCAGAAACCCATTATCATCTCCAAGGAACCAAAATAGTGAGCTCAAAACTTTATTTTCAGAGCTATTGAATTGAAAGACAGGCTGCTGTGTGCCTCTAAAGACATACATTCTGAGGAACAGTATTGTCTGTTATAGCTGCAGACATTGCTTTAAGTGTGGTCAGGAGGGTTTGTTAATGTGTGGTCAGGATGTGTCAAGAGGATGTGTAAAGCCACGGCAGATGTGGGGACACGACAGTGGGCTACCAAGGAGGGACTGCGAGTAGCCCCCAATACAAGGTCCCACCAGCCAACACACTCCTCTCAACCACAGAGTCGTCAAGGGGGAGCAGGAACCTGAAATACACCCCTCACCTCCACAATAGTCCCCACAAACAGTCTTCAGATCAACTATGTGCGGCTGCAGCATCAGACAACATTTGTGAAACTCATTGGCAGACAATATCTATTTAGCTGCCAGCTCAATAACATCCATGTCTCAGCGCTGTGGGCGCCCAAGTGAGCGTTATCAATGAGGCCTAGAGAAAATAGCACCTACCACATCAAAGTATGTCCTATTGAAGAGCTGCTAGGACCTGGCACATTAACAGGACTGGCTACAATTCCATCTCCCTACATGCCATTGAGGAACAGTTCAAGGAAGATAGGCTTCTCGATTCCATCCAGCTGATTCCACGGAATTAAATTCAACAGTCCCAACACCAAGACCCACTGATAGGGAAAGTACTGGAGTACATGAAAAAACAACAGAGACCTGGTGAAAATGCACAGGACAGTGGTTTCAGGGCTATGCTGAGGCAATGGAATAAGCTGCACATAGAGCAGGATGGAACATTATATCGAGAAACTGCTTCCAGGAGTCAGCTCGTCCTACACAAAGTGTACCAGCCTCTTGTCTTCAAGGAACTCCACCAGGAAATGGGCCATATGGGCATATGAGTGAACGCTAAACCTCACCTGGGATCGTTTCTATTGGCCCAAGATTGCAGCAGGATGTCGACCACTTCATCACCAATGTGTGTGAGTGCCTGAAGAAAAAGAAACCAAATGGACCAACACGAGCACCCATGATGAGCATCAAGGCCACTCGCCCCTTTGAGCTGATTAGTATAGACTTCTTCCATTTAGAGCAATGCAAAGGCGGGTTTGAATACATTCTTGTCATCATACTCCACTACACAAGATTTGCTCAGGCTTATGCAACCACCAACAAATCTGCAAAGACTGTGGCTGACAAGCTGTTTAACGACTTGGCTCTCAAGTTTGGTTTTCCTGAGAAAATCCAACATGACTTGGGACGAGAGTTGGACAACCAGCTGTTACAATGACTGAAGGAGCTGTGTGGAATAAAGGGATCACACACAAGTCCATACCACCCTCAGGGCAATGGGAAAACAGAGAGGCTAAACAGAACTCTGCTCTTTATGCTCAGAACCCTGACAGGAGAACAGAAAGCAGACTGGAAAAATTATTTGCCAAAAATACTCCACGCATACAACTGTACCACTAGTGAAGCCACAGGATTTTCCATATTCTTTCTCCTTTTCAACAGACATCCAAGACTGCCCATCAACCTCTTATTCAAGGCAAAATGAGAGGAAGGTCAAGACTCCTATCAAGAATATGTGGAAAAGTGGAGGGAGAGGATGACCGAGGCCTACAATATTGCATCAAAGACAGCTGCTAAATCTGCATCCAGAGGAAAGAGGCAGTAAGAAAGAAAAGTGTACAGGTCAGACCTAGAACAAGGAAGTCGTGTTTTAGTTTGTAATCTGAGTGAGTGGGGGGGTGGCTGGGAAGATTCGATCATATTGGGAGGATAAACTGTATGTGGTTCTGGTCTTGCACACTCTCAGGAACAGTCAGACAGTTAATCTGATTCAGAAGGCTCCCAAGACAGCTACATTACCTGGTGTGCCACAGAGCAATGAGTACCTATACAGTACTGAATCTATCAGCAGAGGAGTTTCATCCCCAGACAATGGGAGGTCAGTTGCCAACAGGCCACTGTGGAAGATTAGCTTGATGTCCCCACAGGAGAGGAAGTACACCTGCACTCTGAATCCGACAGTGAACCTGGCACACCTACCTTACCACCAAATTCACCTACACACCGGTATCCCAGGCAGGAAAGGCGATGACCACGGATTCTGATGTATGATGCCTTGGGGCAGCATACTGTCAAGGATAGAGGAATTGCCATGAGGGAAGTAGAAATTAGACCCCAGTGGCAAGGTCCTCAAAACCGTTGGAGACTGTGAGCTTCCAGAGAATAATACACAATACCAACACCACCACTGACACCCACACATACACTGATAATATGCATACATGAAGACTATCCAGAAAGTGCTGAACTCTGTGCTGAGGACATGTACCCAAGCATTACACAGTATTAGAAAGAAATAGAAGAGAAGAAAAAGGAAGACGCATTAGCCCTTAGAATGTTGTGAAGTGTTTATTGGCTGAAATGTAAAGGGTGTAGTTGCGTTTGATTCCTAGGGTTAAAGGTTGGTCATTTCTCTCACGCAAAACATTTGACAGTTGAGCAGTAGCCTACTTGATTAGGTAAAATGTCAGGGAGATACCATGGTGCACAGTGGACCTTTTGATTGACACCATAGTTTAAATAAAGGGGAATAACTACTATGGCAAGGGAATGCGCCTTCTGTTAATAGTGTAAGACTAACAGTAGACTGCTCAATTATAGTTCCCTGTTTAAGATGCAACCAGGTGATGGTGAGAATACTTACCTGTGTAGAAATGTCGGTACGCCATCTCTTTAAGTAGGGGAGAATGTGAGATTTATAAAGGCATGCATGCAGGACGTTATGCGTTGTCAGGGAAATGTATAAATGGCTTGAAAGGTTCGGCATTTGCCGTTGGTATAATAGTGTCTTTATATTGTATTACAGATCAATAAAAACAACCAAATAAAATTTAAAAAACAAATATGTCTGTACAGTTACTCATAAAGGGGTAAGAAGTGCAACACATACTCAGGTGTTCATTCCGTCCATGGAAGATATAGTAGCCTACATTTTACTTTTTGTCCTCAAACTATTATTATTATCACTTATCATGATTTTTGTACATTTTTCTTAGCATTAGTCACAGATTTTGACACTCTTTTTCTTTTGAAGCGCTGTAACTTAATGCAGTCAGGGCAGAAGTCACGTAACGGGTTTGCTCTATTGATGAAATAACATCCATGCCGAGCGACCACGGCAATCTTGACCGACCGTGTTGATCTTGCTATTACAGTGCATTGTTGATTGATGGGGACATTGGTATTGACCAACGGCAACATCTCCGACATTGCGGGCTCTGACATAATCATCTGTGAGGCATTGGGGGAGTTGTCCTTGCCCCAGGGTTTCATATCTTTCCTGGCAGGTCTCCAACAGGAGGACATCTTGACGGACCTCCTTGTGCCCACCATGCCTCCAAAGCTAAGAGGGGCATTCTATCGCTGTATCAGGTGTAAGGCGAAGCTGCTGACGGGCACAAGCTCTGCGCATGCTGTCACAAGGCCTTGAGGGGCGAGGGGGATTGCCCTCATTGTGCAGCATTTACCGACGCCACCCGCTGCAAGAAAGCAAGCACCTCCCCATCCTCCTGCAGAGTGAGTGGAGAAGGGAGTCAGCAGGCCACTCCTCTTCAGGCCCTGCAAGATGCAGAACCCCCAGGAAACTCCGCCATCCTCCTCCTCTGATCTCCCTCTTCCGCTCCATCCCCGCCTCCTCTGGAGAGACGCCCACGCTCCCCCAGGAGATGATAACAGTGCATAAG
Source organism: Amia ocellicauda (assembly GCF_036373705.1). NCBI lineage: Eukaryota > Metazoa > Chordata > Actinopteri > Amiiformes > Amiidae > Amia > Amia ocellicauda. The sequence goes on along the minus strand of NC_089864.1, from coordinate 22,347,670 downwards.
CACTTGCACTCCCCTAGGCACACGCCCCCAAGCCGCACCCCGCCCCACTGGTCTCCACCACCCAGGGGATGAGGAGGACAAAGGCAACCGTGGTTCACCAGATGGGCGAGATGTCAAAGGCAATTTCCAAGCAGCAGCAGATGATGGACACAATGTGGGCGGAGAGACATGCACCACCCAGACAGGAGGCCCCACCATTACCTCCCCTACCAGCACTGCCGTCGCCGTGAGCAGTTTACGGGGCTGAAGGCGGAGTTCTATGCCCTCATGAGGAGAGCAGCGGAGGTAGTGGAGGTCCTGTGGTCCTGAGGTGGTGCCACGTGACTGGCTTATGAGCTTATCATTAAATACTCATTAAACAGCCCTAACTGATGTAAAGCACTGAAACAGAATTAAAAATGATGTCACTGTGCCCTGGCTCAACTGTATTGGATGGTCTTACTGCTGTATCACACTTGATCATTGATTTCAGATGGCTTCTCATGCAAGGTTAGCCCTTCTAGTTCCCCATGATCAATCACACCAGGGCCTGAGTGAAATTGACACTTTCATCCACCTGCCAAATGCAAATGCCAAGTATGTAATTTGATGATAGGTTTCAGTTTGGCACAGGCTTCTTGTTTCTCTCCACTGTGCTGGGCAGGTAATTTGCAAGTGGTGTGTGGATTTAGATTTTTTAATAATCAATATTGAAATGTGTAATGTTAGAGCATTCAAAACATTTAAATAAATTATTTTTTTGATCATATTAATTATTGATTGATTTCATCCGCTATGCGTTTTGGTAATAATTTAGTAAACACATTACATAAGAAACATAAGATTTGAGAGGGACATGTAGAGGCCAGACAATTACACTTTCATTTCAGAACCAACCAAAGAGGCATTTGCTATCATGCAACTAACAGTAGATTCAATTGTCCAGCAATTTTCTTAAGGTTTCCAGACTCTTTGTAAGAGAGTCTAATTAATCAAATGGTATGAATGGACCCCTATTTCATAATGACATGAATTACAGACGTCTATTTTCAGTTAACATGCCATGTCATAACAATGTGATACATGTGTGAATGAATGTCTATAATGAAATTCCAAGGCTGTACATATTTATATATATATATTCCAGAAGGAGCTGTCAGACTACAGCATTGTGCAAAGACAAAAACGGAGTGAAAAACTATCCATTGCATGAAACTGAAATTTGAACAAACTTCTCTTTTTTACTGATGCTTACAAAGTTAATACATTTCACTTTTCAGTAGCAACCTGATTGAAATGATCTTTCAATAGCAATGTGGAGTAGAATTCTATGAGGTAATACATTTTAAATGCTACCTATGAACTTTGTTGTTAGTTTCACATGAAATTAATGTTTTTTTAATGCCAATTCAGGCAAGCAGATAGAGCATGATGCCTCATTGCATCTGGAAAGGAATGTGTACGAACAGGTAATTGATCAGACATGCAATAATACATGTCCTTGCATTTATAGTTTCTAAGTACAACTAGGATCCTAGTGTAATACATATTACAAAAGTTGGTGAGCAACATAATGAGTAATAAGTTAAACCCTTTTCACTAATCATTGCATTAATACACTCTTGACAAACTGGAAAACTATCAGACTTGTCTGTTTAGTAATAGTCTTAAGGCACCTTGCTTTGACATCATTTCTCTAAGGGCAAGATTATAACAATAATATGAACTAACCTGCTAATCATAATGTACTGTACAATCCCATCCCTTTTATGTGAGTTTTGACTTTCTGTGTGTAAAGACTTGTATCGCTCAAGTACAGATTTACAGATTACTGTGTAAGGAAATATACAAGACTTATAGCAATGACATGTGCTACCTCCTCAAACCCAGTGCAGCTTTATTGGAAATTAAGATATTTGGTCCATAGTGACAGTCAGTCTGACCAGACATTAGAGGGGAGAACGAGAGGAATATTTTCAGGTTGGTGCTCTTGCTGCAGGCCAGCAATCCACAATGATTCCTATACAGAGCCTGTAAGGACAAAACTAAACATTTCATTCCACTTCATCAATCCAAGCATCTACCTACACTATAGTAATGTTTCAATGTGCATTGGATTTTCATCATGGATTTTCAATGAACAAGTGAGTGTTACTTACTTTCACCTCACCATCCTGGGGTTTCATTACAGCATTATTTCTACAAATTTGCCTTTAAAACTCAGAATTTCCAAAACATTAAATCAAAGATCTGAGTTTTAATAGGTGCTGTGTGTATATCTTTTTTTTGCCCTGTCTCATTTGGGTCTAACAAGGTTAAACAGAGCTGCGTTTTCCATGCAAACTTTGAAGCCACTGCCTTTGTTCTAAAGCATTTTTTCTGTGTACTGATGTGCCTGTGAAAAGTGAATTGGTTAGATGTATGGCCATCACATTGGATGGTACCATAATTATTCAAGTTTCATCTTCCCAAAAACTGGCCACACAATGCCCAGTCACAAGGTGCTTTAAAAACTGCACTTAGACTGAAGGAAATAAGCTACTGTGCATTTGGTTAGATGAATATTATTACTGAATTATGATTCACAGATAATATTAATACTAATCAGGTGTGCATCACACCACCTCTGACCAGATGAAACGGATGAGCAATGCTACAGTTTTGATTGGGAGTGTAATTGCAGATTATTAACACTAATTACATAAATCATATAGCCACTTATATAGCCAAACAAACTAAAAATACGTAATTCACGTTTAATTAATTGCTAGTTTTATAATTTAAGGACCAAGTTTAATGGCGATTTTAAAATCCTGTCCAGTCTCAAAGGGATTGTGACCCATTGGTAACCTGATTAGAAGAAAAACTAACATATACACTCACCTAAAGGATTATTAGGAACACCTGTTCAATTTCTCATTAATGCAATTATCTAACCAACCAATCACATGGCAGTTGCTTCAATGCATTTAGGGGTGTGGTCCTGGTCAAGACAATCTCCTGAACTCCAAACTGAATGTCTGAATGGGAAAGAAAGGTGATTTAAGCAATTTTGAGCGTGGCATGGTTGTTGGTGCCAGACGGGCCGGTCTGAGTATTTCACAATCTGCTCAGTTACTGGGATTTTCACGCACAACCATTTCTAGGGTTTACAAAGAATGGTGTGAAAAGGGAAAAACATCCAGTATGCGGCAGTCCTGTGGGCGAAAATGCCTTGTTGATGCTAGAGGTCAGAGGAGAATGGGCCGACTGATTCAAGCTGATAGAAGAGCAACTTTGACTGAAATAACCACTCGTTACAACCGAGGTATGCAGCAAAGCATTTGTGAAGCCGCAACACGTACAACCTTGAGGCGGATGGGCTACAACAGCAGAAGACCCCACCGGGTACCACTCATCTCCACTACAAATAGGAAAAAGAGGCTACAATTTGCACAAGCTCACCAAAATGGGACAGTTGAAGACTGGAAAAATGTTGCCTGGTCTGATGAGTCTCGAATTCTGTTGAGACATTCAGATGGTAGAGTCAGAATTTGGCGTAAACAGAATGAGAACATGGATCCATCATGCCTTGTTACCACTGTGCAGGCTGGTGGTGGTGGTGTAATGGTATGGGGGATGTTTTCTTGGCACACTTTAGGCACCTTAGTGCCAATTGGGCATCGTTTAAATGCCACGGCCTACCTGAGCATTGTTTCTGACCATGTCCAACCCTTTATGACCACCATGTACCCATCCTCTGATGGCTACTTCCAGTAGGATAATGCACCATGTCACAAAGGTCCAATCATTTCAAATTGGTTTCTTGAACATGACAATGAGTTCACTGTACTAAACTGGCCCCCACAGTCACCAGATCTCAACCCAATAGAGCATCTTTGGGATGTGGTGGAACGGGAGCTTCGTGCCCTGGATGTGCATCCCACAAATCTCCATCAACTGCAAGATGCTATCCTATCAATATGGACCAACATTTCTAAAGAATGCTTTCAGCACCTTGTTGAATCAATGCCACGTAGAATTAAGGCAGTTCTGAAGGCGAAAGGGGGTCAAACACAGTATTAGTATGGTGTTCCTAATAATCCTTTAGGTGAGTGTACAATGTTGTTTAAAGTTTATTGATCCTGTGACAAATCAAACCTGCCATCCCAGACCCCATTATCAATACTGGCTTATTTGTATATTGCACTGTACCTTTTAAGAAAGTGGTATAGAATCATCTCTAAATAAATGCACAAAAAATACAAACATCATTGATGCATGAGTTGACTTGTAATTGTGGTTTCAAGCAGGTTATTACTGCTCCCCACTCCTTGCTCTTCAGCTTAAATATACTGAAGTTTCTAAATGGTGGGATTTAGATAAACTGTATTGCATATCCCCAATCCATGAAAATACAATTCTTACAACAAGCTTCCTCCTCAGCAACAATCCTCATATAAAAAAGCATTTTCACAGCTCAAAGTACCTCCTCCAAAGAAAATAGAAAAAGCATGGGAGAAAAACAAACAGATTGATTATTCCAGAAATGAGAGAAAAACAAAACTAATTGGAAACCTAAATACCCAACTGAAAACAATTTACAGATTAAAGAAAAACTCATCAAAATCACATTCAGTTAACACATCAATCATTTTTATTTCCATTGATTTAAACAACTTAAGAATGAACAAAACAAATTAGAGAAATGAAGGCCAACAAGTATCCAATTAGCAAAAGGGTTACATTATTATTATTATTATTATTATTATTATTATTATTATTATTATTATTATTAATTATTTGTAGTAGTAGTAGTAGTAGTAGTAGTAGTAGTAATTGTTCTTGTTGCTATAAAACATATTTATTATTGTTGTTGTGATTGTCATATGAATACATTTTCCTACTGCTTTGGCTAACATAATGCTTTTTAAGTCATTGTTGAGTTTCATCAACCTCCAATTTGCATTCTCAAATGGTTATTTAAATACCTTTAATATATGCAAATGTACAGGTGTGAGAGAGCACAGATAGAGAGTAACTAATTGAAGTAAAGTCAGGCATACTTTTGTATGAGATTGATGGTATTTTAGATACAGATTGATAGTTATAGATATAGTTTAATTAATAATAGAGTTTACTTTTGGAGTGCAAACAAGTGTGTAGTCTTTATAGTTGCCATCTTGGTGTTGGTGTGTGTGGGGGATATATATTAAAGCCTTCATTCTGTTTATCATTCATCAGGGTGGAAACTGGACTGGGAAGCTGCTTTGGAGTTCAGTTGACCTGGGAGACCATATAAATGAGTTTTTGATGTTGTGGGGTGTTCTTACAGAGAAGCATTGGCATTGCTAGGCCTACTTTGTGGAAGAAGATACCTTACTTTGCCTATATATTGTAACTATGTGTGATCTGTCATATGGACTTAGTGATTTTGTATGTCTATATTGACTGTACCCAACTTTGAAATGCATTGGATGCAGGTGACTGATAAATTAATGATAATATAAAAAAATGACAGCCCTAAGAAAGCACAGATTGGTTTTATGAATGTGGAATTGTGTCATTTTATTTTCTGCACAATTTTATTTGCCTATGCTGAATAGAGGGCAAATACAGATTTTGCCCTGGTCTACCCTCTGTGCTGCCTGAGAAGATGGGAAAGCATCTGTAACACTTTCTCTTGAAGTGCATTGAATGTATTCGACAAACATTTTGTAGTGAATAGATGAAGTGCATAAATAACATTTTCTATTATTGCCAGTACTGCACATAAAAGGTAGGAGGAAGAGTACTGTAAATACACCCACCAGTGCTGTCAGAGGAGGCCAGATTGAACAGAAAACATCTGTTGGCAAGTTCTCATCAGGCAGCTGTTTATTAGTATTTTTTCAAGCCAGAGAGTGAGCAATAGAGATAGAGAGAGAAAGAGAGAGAGAGAGAGAGATAGAGAGAGAGAGCAAGAGAGAGAGAGAGAGAGAGAGAGCACAGCTTCCTTTATTGTAAGAGTAAACTGCTGATCTTTTCATGATATGTAATCCATGAAAGCCATATAATTTCATTTCAGTAAAATTGATACATTGAATGTGTTCCTTATGTGTTATGGTTTTAATTCCAGTTTTTCATTTATTATTATAATTAAAATTATTATTATTATGCTATTTCTTCATTTTTAATGAGATTTTCGGGTTCTGTTGCTTAAAGGTAGCCTTTTCTACTAAACATCTTCTGGGAGCAGTAATGCAAGCCACAACATGACCTGTAATGAATGCAGCTCTTATAGCATGCTTTGCTTTCATAGAAATAATAATCTAACATGTCTCCGGTTTATTTGATAAAAAATGAGCACAGCTGACAGGGGGTAATTATTGCAAGTTGCAGGGTTTAGTCTGTGAGATATATTATGCTTCATTTCAAAAGATCCTATAAAAAGGATTTTATTAAAAGGATTTAAGGTTTTGTAACAGGTAAAACTATGTCAGTTCCCATTAAGTTGTTGCCACTCCCTATAAGTCAATAGGGATTCACGTTTGCTTGTGCTAATGAATCCTGTTTTCTTAATTAAAGCCTGCCAGCATCCAAGCCCTTGCTCAGTATGAAAGATGGGATACACACACACACGCACACTTTTGAAATGAAAGTGCAGCCCCTGCATAGGCTACACATCAATCGCATTACAAGTCCAGCTGTTAGTTATACAAAGATTGCTATTTTTTTCAAGCTGCATTTCCTCTCTATGGTATTTGCAGTTTTTTTCCCCCCTCAAGTCCCTCCCCCGTATATATCGTCTTCTCTCAGCTTTCCCTTTTCTTGTTTTTTGACGAATGCGGTGCAGATCTTTGGACAGTTTCTGCAGGCGGTCACAGGACATCACCCGCCAGCTGCACATCTGGTAAGTGATCCATGCCTGGGATATTTAGCTGTCTCTGATCATAGTTTCGATTCATTTCATTTCTTTTTCTGCAAACAGTTGTTTAACACTGTAATGTTTTCGCAATTCACTTTACAAAAGCACAAGCGCACTCACTGCACAGTTAAATGTACTCAATATAGACTGGAAAATAAGTAGCCTTTACCGTTTAAGTTAAGCATTAAATATCTAATATAATTCACATATTTTTACGAATGCATCTTTTCACTAGTTTCTATATGCACTTTTGAGTGGAAAGTCATACAACTGAAGTGCCAATTGTGTAGGGAATTGTGTACATTTTAATTTTTGATTGACTCCACGCCTTTAATAGAATACAATGCATTTTGAGGAAAGAATATATTAATTTATATTTGATATATGTTTTTAATGATATATAACTCACTTTATATAACTTTATTATTTCCCATTATTTAAAGAGTGAATATAATGTGGAAATTGAATTAACTATTATTATATTTGGTAGGGGGACAATTGCATAAATATTTACATACATCTTGGCTTTGACTATGAAAAACAAACTACTCTGACTTCAAAGCCAGGATGCTTTTTGCTGTGCTGGGTAAAAAGTTGTGTCTTGATATGTGGATATGTGGAAGCAATAGCCATCTTTTACAAGGTAGGAATTGGACATGATCAGTAGTCCAGATCTATGGGATTATACATCATCCCTGACAGAATGCATATTAGGGAGTCCCAGAAAGCCAGTTCACTGGGGCAATTTTGCAATATTTGCTCAAACACAGACCACACATGCTCAATGGGATGATTGTCTAATGACTGTTCATTGCCATGGTAGAATTGCAATGCCCTGAGAGACTCTCACTTTCAATCTTTATCCCCACAACAAGAGCCAAGTTAAATAACGTCTAAAAACATGTGATCTAAATAAATATCCTAAGTAAATAAAACCACACACCTTGAACTGGGTTCTGATGTAAAAGTGGCAGGGTTTAGCAACATTGGAGCAGATTAGGCCAGATTCTTCACTAACTGTCTGCAAGCCCACTCTTTTTTAATTATCTCCCATACAGTGTAAGTTCTCTCTTTCTTGAAATGAATCCATTTGCCATTTTGACCAACATATCTATGCACCCAGAATAAATACTCGAGGTGCCTGTTTCTAAAACTAACCTAAAAGCTCAGCATCATTTGATGAAGTACTAAAATACAACACAATACTTTTTACATCCTATCTTTAAATGCATTTTTTCATGCATTGTACTGTGTGGTATTTTGTGCCACAGCTGTTTATACTTAGGCATATCAACAGGAAAATAGAAGCACATGGGGGAAATGGCTCTCCACGGAAAGTTGTCCAGAATGCAGAATTAGAAGGCAGGATTAAAAAAGGGAAGCAGTCTTATTGGAATGGGTATATAGTGTCTGAGATGCACATGGCATTAAACACTTTTCCCTTTTCAGATCATTCCTAGACATTATGGAGGGTGATACACAAGCTATCCACCTCAATGGGCCCGGAGACCCAGCCGTTAACAGACCCGACCCAGACGATTTGCAGGAGAGAGGGAAATGGGCAAATAAAATGGAGTTTGTGCTGTCCATGGCAGGAGAGATCATTGGGCTGGGCAATGTGTGGCGATTCCCTTACCTGTGCTACAGGAATGGAGGGGGTGAGTGCTTCTGAATATGAACTTCTTTAATGCTAATTTCAGCCTCAGTTCACCTTAAAAAAGGAGAAACACACAAAAAAGGAAAAGTACGATAAATCCACTTAGCAATGGAATGTGTTGTTGACATGCAGACTGGTACACGTGTTTAATCACAATTTGGGCACAGATTCAGTTTCTGTCTTGAGTTCTGTCTGTCATTTTCCAAATTGAATCTCATGTTCTTTCTCCAACCTCAGACATGTGGCGCTTTCATATGACACAACATCCCCCACCCACGTTAAACTATTTACTATCTTGTTAACTCATTATGCCCTTTGTTCTTGACATATACAACGAATTAACTTCAGACGAACCCCACTGCATTCCATTCTCCTCTGCCTTTCTTCAGCTGCCTTACCCTGGTGCATGTGTCTGATTTGCAGGCGTCTTCCTCATCCCATACCTCGTGTTCCTGTTCTGTTGTGGGATCCCTGTGTTTTTCCTGGAGACGGCCCTGGGACAGTATACCAGTGAGGGGGGAGTCACTTCCTGGAGGAAGATATGCCCCATCTTTGAAGGTAAAACTTCCAATCGCGTAGATTCGGATGGTATAACATATTCCTTCTGCCTGTGTGGATGCCGACAACAATGGTTCTCATGCCATGTGGAATTAAATGTCTCACCCTACACTTGCAGAGCACAGTGACTTCATTATGCTGTGTAGTTCTCCACTAGCTGTGCTCTAAGGCTGAAAAGTGCAATTTTCAAATTGAAATTGACAATACTTCTCTTACAAGAGTTCTCTATATCTCTGTTGTAGAGAAGTTGGAACTTACAATTCCCTTAATACAGCGCTTTTCCACACATGTTATTTGCAAGTCTCTGGCCAAGCCTCCACTGAACAGCCAGCTCAGAGTGTTGGAGCTCTCTACAGATACTCAAATTACTTAGATACATTTTGCGAGACAAGGTTATCAGCTGACTTTCTCTCAACTGGGTCTTAGCCTTCAGTAATGCATCTGTATCTGTATATACATGTAGACACACATGTACGGACACTATACATTTGATTGTGAAAATAATATGTGGTGGAGGCTGGGAGTGAGTAGACATTATGTTTTGTTTTTCGGTAATCCCTGAATGACTTGTTCTGTGACTTGCATGAACATGTCATTGATTCCTCTATACAACAGTATAGCCCTTCAAATAACAGTCACCTCAACAGTATAACGACAGCCAATATGTTTCCCCTGTTTCTGAGAGGGTGTGTGTGTCCTAAAACATGTCAAGGTGCTTTAAGCATTGAATCTCCCATTGGCTGGGATTAAATGAAAGGTTAATTTCACTGATTATTTACAGCTTGGCTATTGACTTGAATAGACCATTGATTTGTTTTATGTATTAGGTGTGGCGTGTCTTTTTCTCCTCCCTTTTATTTGTCTCTTTCTTTCTGTAGGAATTGGCTATGCATCGCAAGTGATTGTCATGTACCTTAATATCTACTACATTGTGGTTCTGGCATGGGCTATTTTCTACCTCTACAATTCATTCAAAAACCCTCTCCCTTGGTCAAACTGCAATAACCAGTGGAATACAGGTACAGCAGTCAATATGTCTATGAACAGTGAAGACAATGCATTTGGAGTCATCTGGGGACTGGGGACTGTTTAAAATGGATATGGACGTTCAAGGTCTTATTACGTCAGTTGGAAGTTTAAGGAATACCATGATTTACCATCTCCTTCATCTCCCCTCAGAAAACTGTCTGGAGTCAACGACTGGCAACAAGACAAACATCTCAATTAATGAGTCTGGCAATTTCACCTTTTTGTATGGGGACTTCTGGAAGTAAGACTAACCCTTGACCATTAACAATCACTTTAAAATGTAATTAAATAGGTTAGGCCTATGCCTGCTTATTCCTAATTGCTTCAGGAAGTTGAATGTATAGTATAGTATAGTAATTATATATATATATATATATATATATATATATATATATATATATAATTGAACTGAATTTAGAAACTTTTTACTGCATTTATGTATTCACACGGTCACATCTAAAAATGTACACCGATCAGCCATAACATTATGACCACTGACAGGTGAAGTGAATAACACTGATAATCTCGTTATCATGGCACCTGTCAGTGGGTGGGATATATTAGGCAGCAAGTGAACATTTTGTCCTCAAAGTTGATGTGTTAGAAGCAGGAAAAATGGGCAAGCGTAAGGAACTGAGCGACTTTGACAAGGGCCGAATTGTGATGGCTAGACGACTGGATCAGAGCATCTCCAAAACTGCAGCTCTTGTGGGTGTTCCCTGTCTGCAGTGGTCAGTACCTATCAAAAGTGGTCCAAGGAAGGAAAAGCGGTGAACCAGCGACAGGGTCATGGGCGGCCAAGGCTCATTGATGCACGTGGGGAGCGAAGGCTGGCCCGTGTGGTCTGATCCAACAGACGAGCTACTGTAGCTCAAATTGCTGAAAAAGTGAATGCTGGTTCTGATAGAAAGGTGTCAGAACACACAGTGCATCGCAGTTTGTTGCGTATGGGGCTGCGTAGCCGCAGACCAGTCAGGGTGCCCATGCTGACCCCTGTCCACTGCCGAAAGCACCTACAATGGGCACGTGAGCATCAGAACTGGATCACGGAGCAATGGAAGAAGGTGGCCTGGTCTGATCAATCATGAGTACAAGGTGTTGACTTGGCCTCCAAATTCCCCAGATCCCAATCCAATCGAGCATCTGTGGGATGTGCTGGACAAACAAGTCTGATCCATGGAGGCCCCACCTAGCAACTTACAGGACTTAAAGGATCTGCTGCTAACGTCTTGGTGCCAGATACCACAGCACACCTTCAGAGGTCTAGTGGAGTCCATGCCTCGACGGGTCAGGGCTGTTTTGGCGGCAAAAGTGGGACCTACACAATATTAGGCAGGTGGTCATAATGTTATGGCTGATCGGTGTATATTGAAATAGTAAACTATCACTTTGACAACAGATTGTTGGTATATATATATATATATATATTTATTTATTTATCTGTTTGTTTTGAACAATTTAGACATTTTAAACATCTAGAAACAATTTAAAGGTTTGTTCAAACTGATAGGTGTTCATAGAGAGGTTGCTCAGTTTTTAAGACTTAATGTTAATGAACTCTTACAGATTTCTTTGAGAAAAGTAATTACTTTATTGTCTTCCGGCAGCACATCTGTGTTATCAGAGAAGACCACCCCTGAGATTGAATTTTGGGAGTAAGTTTCAAGCATGGCTACTGTCACATTCTACATTTTCTTCTAGGTTATGGCAACAACCCCCAAATATTAAAAACAAATAGTTTGACTTACCCAGTGTTACTCAGTGGTTAAGGCTGGTGAAGGTGAATAGTCTTTTTTTTCATACAATAAGCTAAATATATAACCTTCCAAATTATTCAAAAGAGTATCAGTAAGATGTATTTATTCTGTCAAACAAATACATGTTGCACTATTTTTAATCAGGCATGGCTGTGTTAGTACAGCCATAGGGAACATTTCTCAAAATTAAAAAAGAAATAGGTATGTTTAATCCAAATCAGGTGGACAACCTCTTTAAGAAGATAAATATATACTGGATTCTAGCTTCATATCTGACATGCATGTTTCCTGGTTTCCCAAACTGGAGTCTGCACTCACTCTTGTATTTATGCATATACTCTTAATTTACACTGAACTAGATTTAGCATGTTTCTTATATTAATTATTTTTCACCCATTTGTGGAAAAACAAACCAAAACAAGTAGAATTCAATATGAGGTGTGGGATTTGTTTATTTATCCCTGTGTATACATAGAGATACCTCGGATAGCAGGATAGTATATAAAAGGAACATGCATATGAATTCCACACACCTACCAAAATAAAATGTAAACATTCATTCTTTGGATGAAGAATGTATATTTTTTTCTGGAGGATATAGAGTAAATTAGACTCAGTTGTTGTGGTTTATGCCATGGAAGCCAGATGTGGATGTGTCCCTGCTAGTTTACAACCAAGCTCAACACAGGAAATGAAACATCTGTTTTTACCATGCTAACTCACTTGTCTGCACTTGTGCGATGGAAATATGATGCAGTGCTCCACCACATTAATTTAATTTGGATAGTAAGATTTTTTTTTAACTAATTATTTCTTATTTCAAGAGTTTTCACCAAGATTAAAATCAAAATGCATGCTTTATTGACAGTGTACAGTGTTAGGAGTTATGTGCAGGTCAAGAGGGAGAATTTCTCCTCAGTTAAGACCTTAAATTGGAAGCAGTCTAGTAGACAAGAAATCAATCTTTCCTTCTCCATCTCCTCGTTCTCCAGGAGACGTGTTTTAGGGGCATCTTCTGGGCTGGGACACATAGGCAGCCTGAGATTAGACCTGGCTTTCTGCCTGCTTCTGGCCTGGGTCGTATGCTACTTCTGCATCTGGAAAGGAGTGAAATCTACGGGAAAGGTAAGGAAGCACTTCTGAACTCTGTCCACAAACAACCAGACATAATCTTAGTTTTTTAGCTTAGCTCCGAGGTACAGAAAAGCTCTAACCAGCAATTATATTATATATTTTCATACAAATCAACTAAGTTTCTTGTCTGAAAAGTACCATATGGGTTTTAGCAAGTAAATGATTATAAATATCTACATTAATATATTGTTGTAACTACTTTCAAAACAGAAGTGGAGATGACAAACTGGACATGCTTCTCAAAGACAAACTGGACAGGTTTGCTAAGTAGTACTGCAGAAATAAAATAGTTAGGTGCAGCTTTCGCTTGCATACATAACTACTAAAGACCCTGAAACAAAGGGTATGTGATCTCCTGCTAGGAAAGTACTGTGTAAGCCTTGCTGTAGTTCAGATGTGTTTCAGACATTCCTTCATTTTTGTTTCATCCATTGTCCACTGCTTGGTCCCAAACAACCACTTTAACAGAAGCGTAACCCCTCCAAACAATACGACTCCATTAATCAAGTACTAGTCAGTGCTTTATGGACAAAGCAAGTCAAATTGGACATCCTGTGGCAATAAAAGTTGTTTCATGTTTAAAACAGGCAATGCTATTAACCCCCTAGCTGCATACTTTGGTAACAGTCTACAGTCCACTTTTTATAGTAGTTATAAAAAATTGACCAGAAAAAAAATATCCGGACACAAACTATCCTTCTATAATTCAGAATTCAAGAGCTTTGGCCAAACACTAATAAGACTTTGATGGATGGAGTGTAATAATGTATTTATTATCGTATAATGAACTCACTTGGCTGAGGGAATGAAAATCCAGATCAGACTATCCAGAGGTAACGTATGCATTTATTATAGGTTATTTTAAGTAAAGTGCAAACATGGCAAAGTATATAGATGTTATTAACCATGGAAACCCATGGCAAAGCAGTGAATGTGCACAGAATAATGGGAAAACCACCCAATTACTGGGGACATTTACTGATGTAATCTGTATTTTAAATCTCTATTTAATCTGACCAATGAGAATGTGTGTTTTGCAGGTGGTGTACTTCACTGCGACCTTCCCCTACATCATGATGTTTATTTTATTCATACGTGGAGTAACACTGCCCGGAGCCATGGAAGGAATAAAGTACTATCTCTACCCCGACATCTCCAAGCTGGCAGACCCTAGTGTGAGTCTCTTGTCCGGTTTAATCTGATTTATCACAATCAATACAAAGTTTCCAAAGGTCTTCCTGAGAGCACTGTCACATGAGTCATCAAGCCCTGGCTCCGATAGCAATGAGGCAGACAGTATTTATTTTTTACATTTAGTTTAAAAGTGAAGATGCTGATGTAGTGATCTTGCCTCTCATTACAGCAGCAATGAATAAGGATGTGTGTGGGCAATAAACAGTAGACAACAGTATGAGTTTTAGGCTCCATAAAACATGATTCCCAGTATATTTATTATACATTAGAGGTGACTGTTGTATTTCACGGGCACAGCAGTTTAAATGCAGTGAATGTGCTGCCTGCCTTGAGCCTCAGCTCAGTTAGTTTCACCGATTACTTTCAATCAGGGACTGACTGGGACTGAAAAACGGACTTGTACTTTTACCCAGACTGACGCACCACAGTTGGCCTGCGGTTACTCCTCCACCCGGCCCCACTGACGCACGCACGTTCACACCAGCCCCTAATATCACCACCAGCTACAGAACACACAGAGACAGTAAACTGTTATAAGAGTTATACACAACAAACACAATCTGTTATAAAAGTTATATACAACACACACAATCTGTTATAAGAGTTATATACAACACACACAGTCTGTAAACTGTTCTACAGAAGACACACTGAATTGTCATGATTGAACAAATAGCTTAGCACAAAAATTCAGTTGTAATTCATACTTGTTCTAGCTACAGATTATAAATATAGCAACATAGTGGAAACAATAGCTTATAAGCAGGCTGAATCATCACAAATTTAATTAATTAAAGGCAGCTGTGCTGTGTCAAGGTCTGACTCATGTAAATAGTAGGGCTTCAAACGAACATTAGCCTGTTGAATGTGATGTACAAATGCAGATTTCCACCTAAATAGACAAACCCAAATGTAATTATTTATCATGATAAATCAGGGCCATACACAAGAAAGATTAAATCTCATGTTTCTGATATCATTAGTTATAAATTGCTCAGGTATACTCCCATTTGAGGCCACAAGCTCAAGTACATAGTAAAAATATGAGGAAAATATGAAATATATATGGTGTATATATATACACATTCTATGTTTACTGTTATTCATTTTAATATTGAATTATTATGATTAACTTTTAATGTATTGTGTTTAGCCAGTTGCAAATAAATCTACCTTATTTCTAAATTCTTCTTACTGTAGCTTCTTTGATGGTAAATATTATGTGTTTATTTAGTTCCTGTGCCGCTGGAAAATAGATAATGTCAGTTTTGGAATAACAAAGAGCTGTTAAAACTTATTGACAACAACCAGGAAAAAATACGATTAGTACCATGAGTACCTGACACTGCATTTCAATGTAGGTGAACATGATTGACCATTCTAAACAGACATACTCGGCTCTTACTTACAACACAGCAGCCAAGACAGGAGACGCCAGGGCAACAAACAGGAGCCATTTAACAAATCCATCCTGCAGAGTTGCCTTGGTTGTGTATTGTGTTTATTTAGAGGCCTGGAACCAGCCCAGTTATACTGACGTTGATTAAGGGGTGTTCTGAGGGATGTTTTTGTGAATTGTTTTTCTTGTAGAACTACCTTGCTTTGAAAGATGCCCTTTTCAATACGTAGTCAGACAGATGTATTGAAGGCCTTTATGTGGAAGTTCATCCGCAAGTCATTTGACCATTATGCACAGTGAGGACATGGGTTTACATCATTTATTTATTAATTTATTTATTACAATAAGTCAATGTGTGGTTTATGATCTCTTTATATGGTATCTACTGTATATATACCACATCTGTTTAGTTTCAATATGGTTTTCAGAATTGATGCTCTATGATTCAATACGAAGTCAGTCATTTCAGAAGATGCATTTTATGGTGCCATCACTGTCTTTTGATTTCATTAACATAGCTTACATTTTACTCTTTTTTGTCTGTGTAAATACGTGGGTCCCGGGGGGAGTTTGGTTGGGGGTCGATGAACGTGGAGATAACAACCTCACATACAACAACTAAAATAAAATAAACGATGCATTTTGCAGTGTACAGTTGTGTTTTAGTTGCACAATACATGTGTTTTGGTGACAGGGCTGTATGCAATTAAAGCTGAATGCTCTGAAAGCTCTGAGAGATTATCACATGGCAACTGGTAATATTAACCAGATGTTTCCCTTCAGGTTTCTGGAGTGTTTATTTTTGTATTTACTCACAGCAGACCATGAAGTAAAACATACATGGTATTAATCAGGAACTATACACAAAACAAATAATAATTATTTTCAATCTACAACTTGTTTTCTGCTTCAGAGCAAGGATTTCCTTAAAAGCCCAATGGTACAGTCACGGGGGACACAACTAGCAGGAATGTTAAACAGATAAGAAACCAAAGATGGGTAATTAATAATCGACTAAAAATGAGCCAATGGTAATAAATGATTTGTTTTCTACTCAACTTGATCATCCTACTGTAAATTTAAAAGCTTGATTCTTGCTCAACAAACACAAGGATTTAATTCCCTCCTTGTGAGTTGACAAATCAGGTGCTGTGACTTTATTCTGTATCCAGAGGTATTTTAATAGTTGGTTCTCCTATTGCTCTGTAGCACTTGTTAAACAGAATCCAAATGTAGAATTACAAAGTGTGACATCTCACTTAGAATGAGCTCAGAATTTAGATTATGGAGTAAATACATAAGTAAATGATGGTGAAATATCAACATCACAATTGTTTTCTTCCAAGGTGTGGCGCGATGCTGGAACACAAGTGTTTTTCTCCTACGCTGTGTGTCAAGGTGTACTGACTGCCCTGGGAAGCTACAACAAGTACAATAATAACTGCTACAGGTGAGCGAGTATTAGAAAGTGCATGGAGCCATGTTGTGTCAATAATTACTGCCTGGAGTCCCTTGTAAAGTGCAGCTGAAAATATGTCAACTCTTCAATTTGGTTTACAGTGCCAGTACCATATGTTAATACACTTGTTCACCGATCAGCCATAACATTATGACCACTGACAGGTGAAGTGAATAACACTGATAATCTTGTTATCATGGCACCTGTCAGTGGGTGGGATATACACTCACCTAAAGGATTATTAGGAACACCATACTAATACTGTGTTTGACCCCCTTTCGCCTTCAGAACTGCCTTAATTTTACGTGGCATTGATTCAACAAGGTGCTGAAAGCATTCTTTAGAAATGTTGGCCCATATTGATAGGATAGCATCTTGCAGTTGATGGAGATTTGTGGGATGCACATCCAGGGCACGAAGCTCCCGTTCCACCACATCCCAAAGATGCTCTATTGGCTTGAGATCTGGTGACTGTGGGGGCCAGTTTAGTACAGTGAACTCATTGTCATGTTCAAGAAACCAATTTGAAATGATTCGACCTTTGTGACATGGTGCATTATCCTGCTGGAAGTAGCCATCAGAGGATGGGTACATGGTGGTCATAAAGGGATGGACATGGTCAGAAACAATGCTCAGGTAGGCCGTGGCATTTAAACGATGCCCAATTGGCACTAAGGGGCCTAAAGTGTGCCAAGAAAACATCCCCCACACCATTACACCACCACCACCAGCCTGCACAGTGGTAACAAGGCATGATGGATCCATGTTCTCATTCTGTTTACGCCAAATTCTGACTCTACCATCTGAATGTCTCAACAGAAATCGAGACTCATCAGACCAGGCAACATTTTTCCAGTCTTCAACTGTCCAATTTTGTTGAGCTTGTGCAAATTGTAGCCTCTTTTTCCTATTTGTAGTGGAGATGAGTGGTACCCGGTGGGGTCTTCTGCTGTTGTAGCCCATCCGCCTCAAGGTTGTACGTGTTGTGGCTTCACAAATGCTTTGCTGCATACCTCGGTTGTAACGAGTGGTTATTTCAGTCAAAGTTGCTCTTCTATCAGCTTGAATCAGTCGGCCCATTCACCTCTGACCTCTAGCATTAACAAGGCATTTTCGCCCACAGGACTGCCGCATACTGGATGTTTTTCCCTTTTCACACCATTCTTTGTAAATCCTAGAAATGGTTGTGCGTGAAAATCCCAGTAACTGAGCAGATTGTGAAATACTCAGACCGGCCCGTCTGGCACCAACAACCATGCCACGCTCAAAATTGCTTAAATCACCTTTCTTTCCCATTCAGACATTCAGTTTGGAGTTCAGGAGATTGTCTTGACCAGGACCACACCCCTAAATGCATTGAAGCAACTGCCATGTGATTGGTTGGTTAGATAATTGCATTAATGAGAAATTGAACAGGTGTTCCTAATAATCCTTTAGGTGAGTGTATTAGGCAGCAAGTGAACATTTTGTCCTCAAAGTTGATGTGTTAGAAGCAGGAAAAATGGGCAAGTGTAAGGATCTGAGCGACTTTGACAAGGGCCAAATTGTGATGGCTAGACAACTGGGTCAGAGCATCTCCAAAACTGCAGCTCTTGTGGGGTGTTCCCGGTCTGCAGTGGTCAGTACCTAACAAAAGTGGTCCAAGGAAGGAAAAGCGGTGAACCGGCGACAGGGTCATGGGCGGCCAAGGCTCAGTGATGCACGTGGGGAGCGAAGGCTGGCCCGTGTGGTCCGATCCAACAGACCAGCTACTGTAGATCAAATTGCTAAAAAAGTGAATGCTGGTTCTGATAGAAAGGTGTCAAATTACACAGTGCATCGCAGTTTGTTGCGTATGGGACTGCGCAGCCGCAGACCAGTCAGGGTGCCCATGCTGACCCCTGTCCACTGCCGAAAGCACCTACAATGGGCATGTGAGCATCAGAACTGGACCAAGGAGCAATGGAAGAAGGTGGCCTGGTCTGATCAATCACGAGTTCAAGGTGTTGACTTGGCCTCCAAATTCCCCAGATCTCAATCCAATTGAGCATCTGTGGGATGTGCTGGACAAGCAAGTCCGATCCATGGAGGCCCCACCTCACAACTTACAGGACTTAAAGGATCTGCTGCTAACGTCTTGGTGCCAGATACCACAGCACACCTTCAGAGGTCTAGTGGAGTCCATGCCTCGACAGGTCAGGGCTGTTTTGGCGGCAAAAGTGGGACCTACACAATATTAGGCAGGTGGTCATAATGTTATGGCTGATCGGTGTATATATGTATGCATTAGTATTATGTAATTTCTCAATACAGTGTCTTTATTCAGTGAGGGAAGGAATCAACAGGTATATAGGATACCAAAAGCTTCTGTGGGCCTTTGATGTGATCATGGTGAGGCAGTGAGACCTAGATTGAACCTAGATTTGAACCAGGCCTTGATGCTTTTTTCAGACCACTTTAATCCTTCATTTATCTTCTGTAGATTGTTGTTCCATTTCTACCTAGTTTAGTGGATGTGCATTGTGATTGGGTTTATTAGAACATAATGAAGTTTATAAACAAGAAGCCATTCAACTGATCCAACTTGTTATAATCATATAAAATCTGTCCACTTAAACTAACAGAATTTGTTTAACGAACTGGTGTAAAGAATGTGTTTTAAGTATGTGTTACTGTTTCCCTTTTTTTACAGAGATTGCCTGGCGCTCTGCCTTCTTAACAGTGGAACCAGTATATTTGCTGGATTTGCAGTTTTCTCTGTACTGGGTTTCATGGCTTTTGAGCAGGGTATGCCAGTAAGTGAAATGGTGAAATCTGGTAAGTTCCACTACATTATATTCTTTCTATTTCTATTTCTATTTCTGAGTACACCACAATAATACTCATGAAATGGAGGCATTGAATCTTTGGTAACTGTTTTCTTAACAATTTGAATGAGGTTTCAAAAATCCATACCAAGAGTTTACAGTCAATAAGTGCTTGGTTTCCGAACTCGCATCACTTCAATCTATTATTTCAATGAGGTGTTTGGAATTGAAGAATTTGAACCAGTATGAAACTAAGCAAACAGGACGCATGTATTAAAAAAAACAACAACAACAACAAAAACTGTGGTTAGACTGATCACAGCTGTCTTGGCAGGATAGTTTAAAACCAGACTGGGCACAAGAAACTATGATCAATGTAAAATTATGAATTATGAAAATGCCATTAATTTAAATATGCATAATAGTACTCAGTTATTATAATATTGCTATATATTTAACTCAGAAGACGTCCTTATCTGGGGCAACTTAAAATTGCATACAGTCCACACCGTGAACAGATATACGTACAAAATATGTGTAGAAATGTAAAAAGAGCTAAGAAAAAAACAACAAATCAAATACATTTACAATACATGTGCATGCTGGATGAAGCCCAGAAGCCAGCGCTGGAAATGAATTGTGTGAATGCATTACAAATGCATCAGTTGTGCAACTATTGGGAGGAGTGCCTTTGAAGTCTTCAAAAGGTACGACTGCAGGATGAATGCCATAGAGAATTGGGCACAGCCGTCTTTAACCACAGGCAGATCAGTGCAGCACTCTGAGAGATGGGGGCTGTAGGAGTCTGAGCTGGACGTTAATATAAAGGCTGCATGAAAAGACGTGGATTTTATTACATTTTTGTATTTTAAAAACATTGAAATACTGAAACTTTAGAAACACAATTACAGGAGAATACCACAAGATGGCAGGACAGTCTAAGAAAGTCAGAGAGCCAGACCCTGTCCATTCGATCTGCATGAAGTTACAAAAAACTAAAAGACAACTATGTTTCTTTCAAATTTGCAGTTAAACCCAAAAGAATTAGGAATACAAATACAAAATAGGACTTTGCACTTACATATATATATATATATAATCTGTTTATGTATTATTATTATTATTATTATTATTATTATTATTATATTGTGCCAATCTTACCAGTATTTTTAATAAACACCAAACAGAAATGTACTAATTGGATTTTTGTTTATATACATAAAAACAGATTCGACAGCAGCTATTTTAAACCAAATAATTACCATATTTGAGTTGACATTATCAATACCATGGTTATTTATTTAACTCAGCAGATGTCCTTATTGTAAAAGACATACACAATACATATTAAAACGATAAAGAAAAAAAAACAAAAACACAACAAATCAAATGCATATACCATATGAGGAAAGGACATACACTTATTTTTTGTTCCAATCCAAAAAGGCTGTAAATTTCACTACTCCATAGAGTTCTAAAGTAGTAAAGACAGTTAAATGAATAAAATGAAACCGAGGAAAAGGCTCTGGGACAGGCTGTGTTGGGGAGTCAAAAGCAGCTCCCCTTACAGTTTGACCATGGGAACACTGCGGAGGGAAAGAGCAATTAAGACTAATTAGGGAGACTAGACTTTTTGACCTGTGTGTGTGCTATTTGGCCAGGATACCGACTGAAGTGAGAACCAACCTTTGAGTTAATCCTTCTTTTCCTGTGGCTCCTAAGTAGGAAGGACCTTTGATGTATCATTTCCTATAAAAGACCAATCTCAAAAGACTAGACGTGAAATGACAAACTATAGTTGGTTATAATGACAGTTACAGACAGAGAATAATATTATGTTCTAGTTATTGAGAATGAAAAACATTAAAGTCGAAAGGTGGAAGCATTTCGATTTTGTACCTGGCAGGAATGCAGGATCTGGCTGATGTCTTAGTGCTTTCTAAATCTGACTCCAAAAACTGGTCCGTCCATGCCCTTCGAAACTGCCTGAAAAGAGGCCAGTTCCCCTTTTTTAAGGGAACTGAGAGAGGCAATGCAAAAGGCCTTGAGGTGGTTTTGCATATACTGCATTATTCCATTATATTACATTTGATTAATACTTAGAAATATTTGTATAGCCATTTAAATGTATTCACATAACTAATTTGAACAAAAAGGTTAGTTTGTAATTATTTTAGTTTAATAAATATTGCTAAACTATGCTTACTATTTTATAGTTTTTATACTTCTAATTCAACTGCCTCCAGCAGCATCTGGCCAGATTGACTGATAAGAAACCTCTCTCTGTCTATCCTATATGTGAAGATACCCTTTCAACTGTGTGAAAGTGGACCTTAATATTTCAAGATTGACTTTATATGTGGGTGGTCTCAAGAGAATCGAGGCATGCCTCGTTTTGGAAAGGCAAAATGTCAATGCTTGTATAATTTCATTCACTTCTATACTATATTCTGCTTAATCAGTGTTCAGTGGGGCAAGGAGTGGTCTCAGAGACAAGTGTAGGGGGTGAAAAACAGGCATTAATAATTAAGTACTTTTCAGGGTATGTAGTTGAATTACATTTACAGTTGGCATGCTTGTAATTCAGTGTTTGAGCACAGCAGCGATAAGAAGTCATCGTAAAGCAATCCAAATCAGTTAACATAGTTCAGCGACTCTTAAAATAGTGTTTTAACTGGAACTAAAGATCGCAAGGGTGAAATTAAAGGGTTCTACTGCATATCCACTCTTTACTTTAATCTTGTTTCTTTATATATATATTTATTTGATTTAATGTTAAGACAGCAGATTCAAAATAACATATATTAGAATAGTACAAAATTGTTATAAGCCAAGATCTATGATTTGAACCAGTCTTGTAGCTGAACAATACTTCAGTATACAACTTTTCCCTGACAAAATTAACTTCCCCACTTTAAAGGGACAGTTTTCTTTATACGGATGTTAATGTCCTGTTATTTACTATAATTAGAGAGCTATTTCAAGCCTGATATTTTTGGAAACTCTCAGGTTGTGGCGCCCAGCAAGCGAATTGGATTCGCACCATCGCGCAAGTTCAACGTGCATCAGGGAACGGAGCAAAAAAACACACAGGACAGATGTCTAGCTTTGACTCGGCATGCAACGTACGTGAAGTTTCTTGGTTGTTTCTGTCTCCCATAGGTCCTGGTCTTGCCTTCATCGCTTATCCTAAAGCAGTGACTTTGCTTCCCATACCTCAGCTGTGGGCTGTGCTGTTTTTCCTCATGATCATCTTCTTGGGTCTTGACAGCCAGGTGAGTGAGTGAATCAGCACCTTGAAGGAGTAACCCTTGTCCAGAAACTGTTAACTTGCTTCGGCTTACAAAGCTCACGAAGGGTAGGCCATGGCTGACACACATCTCGACCTTTTTGTACGGGATAACTCTTGAAGCATTGCTAGGTAGATGATTGAAAGCTCATGGCGTTTCTGAGCTGTGGAACAGTCACCAAGTCTCCAGGATCAATTCAACATGGCAGCCCAAGTGTGCAAAATGAATGAAATAAAGCACAAACTATGCCAGTGTGTGGAGGCTGTCGCCGTGTTTGAAACCCTGCTGTCGTTGTTGTGTCTGACGGCAGTTCGTCTGCGTGGAGAGCCTGGCGACCGCCATCACTGACATGTACCCCCGGGTTCTGCGCAAACGGGGACGTCGGGAGATCCTTATCCTCGTCATCGCCGTAGTCTGCTTCTTGTTGGGCCTGCTGCTTGTCACGGAGGTAAGAGATCTGTCTGCTGAGCACAAAGCAGCACTTTAGAGTATTTTAAAACAACACTAAGCCACCGAAAGGACTGGGCTGCAGCACAGTGGGACTGGGCAGAAAATGTGGAACTGTACCCACTGTGAAAAGTGTCTGGGTTATTTACAACAAAATACATTATATTAATAGCAGCTATTACTGTAGGTGCTCCAAACATAATTAAATGCAAAACCATTTATTCAATTAATTGCAGTTTTATTCAATTTCTTAATGCAAATGTCTATCATAACATATGTTTTTAAATCCCCCAAATGAGTCGTTTAACGTGCCTACATTTTGTTTCCATCAGGGAGGAATATACATCTTCCAGCTGATCGACACATATGGTCCTAGTGGGAAAAGCTTGCTGTTTATTGCCTGTTTTGAATGCATCTGCATAGGGTGGTTTTATGGTAAGTTCACTCTGAAATTGTTTTGCTGTATCTCTTTGACACAGGTTTTGTGTGATTGTTATACCAGGACTGAAAAAGCAAGTGATGAACAGCTAAAGAACTGCATTATGAACATCCCTATATATGGTGTAGGTGGATATTTACTTCTGAGACTTGACTGAAATAAATGAACTCAAGTTTGAAAGAACATCTGTTTTCTCAAACATACATACAGACATACAGATGGGTAACACATTAAAGGAAAACCTGAATAAATGAGAGGAGAAACATAATGAATGCAGATGCCTACAGACAGGTGTACTGCATGATACAATTAAGCAATTAACATCCTATCATGCTCTGTGGCATGTATACAAATGAACGGTACAGGCCTGACTGCTTGACCCCTACAGTGAGGGCGTCCGGAGGCTCTGTTATGCTGTGGGGGGCATTTTCCTGGCATGGTTTGGGTCCACTTGTCCCCTTAGAGGGAAGGGTCATTAAATCATTACAAAAGTTATTCTGAGTGATCACCTTTATCCTATGGTGACACATTTCTCTCCTGATGGGAGTGGTCTCTTCCAGGTTTAGCCATGTAAAGTGTCTACTATGTTTTTTATCAACATTAACATCTTTGTTCATAAGGAGTAAACAAGTTCTAATGGTTTTACAGGTGCCGACCGTTTCCTTGACAACATTGAGGATATGATTGGACACCGGCCATTTCCTCTGATCAAGTACTGCTGGCTGCTCCTTACCCCTGTCGTCTGTGCTGTGAGTGCTGTTCTGTTTCTTTGCAGGGTGTTCTCTCTCGTCACCGCCAGATGACTGAATACTCTCTAATAAATCTGACTGTAGAGAAATTATGTACGGAAGTCACATAATTTAATACACAGGAAGAAGGAACTAATTGCAATGTATTTTTCATCAATAGACACATTGGTTTAATCTAATGAGCCTCATGTTGTGAATCTGTAGTTATGTCTGTAATACACCCATTCCTAGCATTTCATTCATTTGAAAACATTATGAACTGGTAGTTATAATTCACAGCAGATCTGCCGATCCTGGGCTTGAGTTTCTGAATGTTAGATGACATTTTAAAATATACATTTCTCATTAATTTGGTAGTGTTTTGGCCAAAGCTTTGTATTTGTTTGAGTTTGCGATTGTAACAATTGCTGCATTTCTTTTTTTTTTCTATCAACCACACTATTACTTTCTACCAGTCCTCTGAATACAAAGATGATGTGTAGAAAAATCACAAGTTGCTTTCATTATTCATTATTATTATTACTTTTTTCCTGTTCAACAGGCCACAATGATTTTTGACATGTTTGACAATACTTTGTCGTCTACGGAATATGACCCATGGTGGGGAAAAGCTCTGGTGGTGCTTTTGATGATGTCTTCAATGATCTGCATCCCTGTTTACATTGTATATGCTTTAGTGAAGGTAGGCTTCATTTTTCCAGTTTTCACAAGTTTTATTTTTATTTTTGGTCAATTTTTTCACTTTCATCAGCTGAAACAAAGGCACTAACAAAAATAAATCACTAACCCCTTTTTGACAAGAAACAGTGAGGCTGTAATCATAAATTCAAGACAAGATGCATCAATTAAACATGTTCATTTCTGTAACTTATTAATACTGATATTCAATCAAACACCTACTGAAAACTGTGGCAGTGAACACAACACTTGATTTGTTAGTATTGAGAGGTACAGCTCTTGAAGTACTCACATAAAAATAGTTTGACACCGAATACACAAATTAATTAAATACTTCAAATAAATATTGATGTAAAACTGAAAATAAAACATTGAAATATTAGCACAGTTTAATTCTTGGTGCCTAGACTAGAGGCACAAAACTAAAAAAAAAAACAGCATATCATTAAAATGAATTTAGTCTGGCACCAGATGTACATTCAAATTGATAAAACAGTGAATTATTGACATTACAATAAATGAGGATGTAATAACTTGTTTATACTACTGCTCTAGAAGCACAGACCACTGTTGAATAATTGCGGTACTGAATATATACTGAATAATGTTGGGCATATTTTTTGGGGGGTGCGGGGACAAAAATCTCAACATTAAAACCCTTTACTAAATTAAATTTGAATTTAGCTGTACTGCTTTAGGCAAGAATAACATTATATAATTCATTTTACAGCATCGGTTCTAAAGGCCTTCACTGGTGATTATTTTTATGAGTTACCCTGCTGTGCTATAACTTGTGAAGCTTGGCCACATTAGAACATTTCTGTTCACGGTTGCAAAAAAAAAAAAATCTTTTGTGGATTGTGTATCTACTGTGTAGCTGAGCTGGGAGATCTGAAATTACCCAGCACTGAGGATGTGTCCACAGCTCAAAATCACCCTGAGGAGAGGTTTGACACGGATGTATTTATCTGACTTTCCCCTGGCACTCATTTGAATTTAACCTCGGTGACAAATAACCTGCTCCTTGTCTTTTTGAGCTTGTGTATGTAAAAACAAAGGCATCTACCTTGCATTCTCCATGACAAAGCATTTCTTTTTTCTCCACAGACTAAGCATCAGCTTTTAACATCTTCAACTGAGCTGCGGCAGGCGAGCCCACATAAGCCAAAATTGAGTGTCTTTGGCTTCGTTGTCTCAGGAGGGGAGGCGCCCGCCTACAAGGAGGGCAAAAAAGCCACCGAACACACAGGTGACTTCAAGTTTGCAGAGGGAGCTGAGTAACAACCGATGCAGCGTGATTTCCAAAAGGGTTCACAGCAGAAGCTGGTGATTTTTAAAAGCCTGATTTATAGAACAGAATCACGTCATTTCTGTTTACAAAGATGCAGCAAGTGGATACGTGATGCATTATATATAAACCTTTTGAGAGGAGGTTTATGTTTTCACCCCAATGAGGTTTTACAAAATGACTTCTTGCGTTGCCCCTCAGGAAATGTATGCTCCCAATACGTATTCTTATAGTTTTAACTTTTACGATTACAGAAATGGCATGGGATTAGGTGTATCCTGGCTCAGTAAGGTGACCTTGTTCATAATTTCCATACAATTACCATATATTTTTTTGAAACAATGAAGAAAAATATAAAGTATGTGACTTCCTCACATGAATGCATGCATTACTCAAAAGGAACAATTTAATAATGAATTCATAAATCTGTGGAACATGTCTGGTGGTAAATTAGATTAAAAGAGATAAGAGTACTGCATTTATGTAAAAAGTCTCTTTGAGTGACAAGGTCAAGACCACATTTGTTTCGGTACTTACAGGTTCATAGAGTTAATTTGAAGTAGTTCTGTATGCCATTACTGCATTATCAGTCCCCCTGGAACAATAAAGTAAAACCATAACACACTTTCATGAATATTATTAGAATCCTTCACGTTTCCAGGGGAAGAAAAAACTAACAAAAAATAATAATAATTGTTTGGGTGTGCGGTGTATTCATGGGCCTTCACTCCATTCCAATAACATTTTTATTTTGTCCCTGCTATGACTGAAGTGTTTAATTCAGATATGAGTGCAGTTACCTGCCACAGTATTCTTGTTTTCCTCATCTGGGGCTTCAAGCAGCTGTACATAATAAAGCAGTTTCAATTAGGGGTTTAAATAAGACAATAAAAAGTGACCAGGCAAAACATTATTTATTATTTATTTTCATTTGAGTGTAATGCACATTTGAAGTGTGGAAGTGTAACATTTTTGTCACAGTGAAATCTTCTCCCATGCTGTTCTTGATGTAAGAGGTAATAGATTATTTACCATGTAGTTTAGCAAATATAGATTAACAGATATGCAAGGTCTAAATAAGAGTACACTGTGGAACTATGACATATGTATACATTATAGTAATGTCATCTTATTAGTGTACATAATGTGTAAATCCTTGTGTATAATATTTATAGAATTTCTGAATCCCAATGCATTTCTTTTGTACATACAAATAATGCATGTGTTTTAACCTCTGTAGTACATGCAATCAGAAACTGACACCTCAGCTAACAGTCTACTTCATTTTGTTATATTAATGATTGCTAAATAGCTTATTCAATTCTGTTTACTCAGGGTACTCATCCTGCCAGTAATGGATATATATATATATATATATATATATATATATATATATATATATATATATATATATATATATATATATATATATATTTGCCTTGACAAAGTAAATACTTGGAAATAATTTCTTAAAAATGTATTAATAAGTACGTTATTAACAAAATCAATGATTTAGCTCCAACCATTTGTGTTAACTTCATGCAGGACTTGTATAGATCCCTGTCTATGTTCCCCAGAGAATAAAAGGATCCATTTTGTTTATATACCATGTTTCCATAACTGGTTCATACTTTAGTGACACCTCTTACACGGTTTTGTACTTTTGACTCATTGCCATTATGCAATCATCATGTTGTGCCCTTTTGCAGGCGATTCTTCAACTACAAGCATTTTGACCAACACATAATGACTACAAATCAAAGTGGTTCAAAATAGAACATATCCATTCAAATATTTAGCTACACTGATTACATAAAGGATGCTATGTACAGCAGTGACTTACTCATTTTAGAATGTATACATGTTAAACCATTTTCAGGAAGTCCATGTGAAAAATATCATTACCATCACAATCTATTTTAATCTCTAGGATTTTAGGTCTAATACATAATACTGCACAAGTATCTCTTGGTAAACTTTAATTTGATCACAATATACCATACAGTGGGGGAAAAAGTATTTGATCCCCTGCTGATTTTGTACGTTTGCCCACTGACAAAGAAATTATCAGTCTATAATTTTAATGGTAGGTGTATTTTAACAGTGAGAGACAGAATAACAACAAAAAAATCCAGAAAAACGCATTTCAAAAAAGTTATAAATTGATTTGCATGTTAATGAGGGAAATAAGTATTTGACCCCTTCGACTTAGTACTTGGTGGCAAAACCCTTGTTGGCAATCACAGAGGTCAGACGTTTCTTGTAGTTGGCCACCAGGTTTGCACACATCTCAGGAGGGATTTTGTCCCACTCCTCTTTGCAGATCCTCTCCAAGTCATTAAGGCAACTCGAACCTTCAGCTCCCTCCACAGATTTTCTATGAGATTAAGGTCTGGAGACTGGCTAGGCCACTCCAGGACCTTAATGTGCTTCTTCTTGAGCCACTCCTTTGTTGCCTTGGCTGTGTGTTTTGGGTCATTGTCATGCTGGAATACCCATCCACGACCCATTTTCAATGCCCTGGCTGAGGGAAGGAGGTTCTCACCCAAGATTTGATGGTACATGGCCCTGTCCATCGTCCCTTTGAAGCAGTGCAGTTGTCCTGACCCCTTAGCAGAAAAACACCCCCAAAGCATAATGTTTCCACCTCCATGTTTGACGGTGGGGATGGTGTTCTTGGGGTCATTCCTCCTCCTCCTCCTCCAAACACAGCGAGTTGAGTTGATGCCAAAGAGCTTGATTTTGGTCTCATCTGAGCACAACACTTTCACCCAGTTCTCCTCTGAATCATTCAGATGTCCATTGGCAAACTTCAGACGGGCCTGTAATTGTGCTTTCTTGAGCAGGGGGACCTTGCGGGCGCTGCAGGATTTCAGTCCTTCACAGCGTAGTGTGTTACCAATTGTTTTCTTGGTGACTATGGTCCCAGCTGCCTTGAGATCATTAACAAGATCCTCTCATGTAGTTCTGGGCTGATTCCTCACCGTTCTCATGATCATTGAAACTCCACGAGGTGAGATCTTGCATGGAGCCCCAGACCGAGGGAGACTGACAGTTATTTTGTGTTTCTTCCATTTGCGAATAATCGCACCAACTGTTGTCACCTTCTCACCAAGCTGCTTGGCGATGGTCTTGTAGCCCATTCCAGCCTTGTGTAGGTCTACAATCTTGTCCCTGACATCCTTGGACAGCTCTTTGGTCTTGGCCATGGTGGAGAGTTTGGAATCTGATTGATTGATTGCTTCTGTGGACAGGTGTCTTTTATACAGGTAACGAGCTGAGATTAGGAGCACTCCCTTTAAGAGAGTGCTCCTAATCTCAGCTCGTTACCTGTATAAAAGACACCTGGGAGCCAGAAATCTTGCTGATTGATAGGGGATCAAATACTTATTTCCCTCATTAACATGCAAATCAATTTATAACTTTTTTGAAATGCGTTTTTCTGGATTTTTTTGTTGTTATTCTGTCTCTCACTGTTAAAATACACCTACCATTAAAATTATAGACTGATCATTTCTTTGTCAGTGGGCAAATGTACAATATCAGCAGGGGATCAAATACTTTTTTCCCTCACTGTATATATGGAGCACTTCCGGCCTGATCCGGGTCTTTACCACTTTGCTGCCGAGTTTTAAGGATTTCACGTTTTCTTATAAAAGAGTAACTTTTCAACACAGCTCAGTGGAAATGACAAATCAGATGCACACTCATAGTGGGCATTAAAAATAAATAAAAATAAATAAGAAAGGCATACTATAACATCTCTTATTTTAACTATCACGACCTCGCAGTGCACAGCACCCCTTGTAATTTAAATGTGGAAAAGTAGCTACTTTAACCTTAGATTCTGGTGGTAGGCTTTTGTATTAAAATGAAGTAAGCAGACTGGTGGGAACTCACAGCCGCCACCTTGCCCTCGGCTGCCGGCACGTACTCCCCAGAGGTGGAGCTGGACAAGGACCCACAGGAGGAGCCGTAAGAGGAGCCACAGGAGGGGCCGCCGGAGGGGCTGCAGCAGGAGCCACAGCAGGAACCGCATCAGTTGCAGTCCTGGTCCTGGTGTACCACTTATCCTGCTGGTTTTTGTTCCAACCAAGCTCTCAATTACTTAATTGAACCCTTAATTGAACTAATAATTTCTTAATATTCCTAAATTACTTTTAACAGTAGGGGGTTTAAGTATAAGATTGGATAAGGAAATGTTAATTATGTTAAGGAACCAACTTTGTATCCATTACAGTATTTAAAGATTCTGCAACATTTGCAAATGGCGATCACAACAATGATGCAGAGCGCTGGAGAGAGACGCACTGAGCCGATGGCAGGATGAGATGCTCAGCTGGTGCAGGCACTTGATACTTTTCTGGATCCAAAAAGTTGTCCGTCAAGCAAGGATTGGATCCGTTTAAACCACACAAAATACTCCGCCTTTCCCATTACTTGAACTTGTGTGCATCTCGCTACCTACGCCTATTTCTGTACCTCCTAACTACATTATTATTATACATTTTATTTATAATGCGCTCTTATACACATACGCTACACTCAAGCAACAGACAAAAGTGACACAGTACACAGATGCAACACAGCAGTACAGTACACACAGACACAACAGAATAATCAAGAAAACAAGCAGCTAGGTTTGCCAATAAAGGAGAGCAAGCAATAAAATGTCTGAAGAGATTATTTTAAAACTTGTAACTAACAGAGATCCTTACAAACTTTTTTCCAAAACGTGATTTTTAAGACAATTCTTTAAATGCATAGTGCACGTCTAGTGCTTCTTCTCTCGTAAACTTTCCCCAGCAGAGCGAAACTATGACATTGGAAACCGTGAACTTCTGGCTATTAAACTGGCATTTGAAGAGTGGAGACACTGGTTGGAGGGCTCCAAACACCCTTTTCTTGTCTTAACTGATCATCGGAATCTAGAATACATACAGGCTGCCAAACATCTCAACCCTGGTCAAGCCTGTTGGTCTCTATTCTTCACCCACTTTAATTTCACGCTAACCTACCACCCTGGATCTAAAAATGTCAAGGTTGATTCATTATCTCACCAGTTTGACTCCCATCAAAATCCCTCAACAACAGAACCCATCTTGTCACCTACCTGTGTCTCCAATCCGATGGAACATTTGGGAAAAGATTAAGAGAGGTCTCGCATCAGATCCTGCTCTATCCACATGCCCATCTGAAAGGAATAATGTACCTTTATGCGTGCGTTCCTCACTACTTCGATGGCTACATTCCTCCCTCGCCTCTGGACATCCAGGGATTCATTGCACTATCGCTCTGGTGCAAAGACATTTCTGGTGGCCCGCCTTAAAACAAGATGTTTGTCAAAGCCTGTACCACATGTGCCCGATCCAAATCTTCCCAACTCTGTCCCACTGGATTCTTGAAACCACTTCCCATCCCTCACCGACTTTGGTCCCATATCTCGAAAGACTTTGTCACTGATCTGCCCAAGTCCCACGTTTGCACCACTATTCTGGTTGCTATAGATCGTCTCTTTAAGGCTTGCTATCTGGTTCCACTGAAGGGGCTTCCCACAACCCTGGAAACTGCAGAAACCCTTTTCCAGCACGTGTTTTGCAATTTTGGTTTACCAGAGGACATTGTCACTGATCGAGGTCCACAATTATGGTTATAGCTGTCGTTTATGAACAGCTTTCTTCAAAGCTTTAAATATTAATGTCAGCCTGACTTCGGGTTATCTCCCTCATTCAAATGGTCAAACTGATTGCTTGAACCAAGAAATTGGCAGGTTTCTATTGCAGCACCGCACAAACGGACTGGAGTCGGTTTCTGCCCTGGGCAGAATATGCCCATAATTCTTTGACCAGTTCATCTTCAGTCCTTACACCCAATGTGTTCTGGGATACCAGCTGCCTCTCTTTCCCTGGGATGAAGAGCTCACCGACATTCCCGCAGTGGATGAATGGTTTCGTAGCAGCATGGAAGTTTGGACTGCTGCTCACACCCGCCTTCAACGTGCCATCTCACGACACAAGACCCTGAGACCAGAGACCGGCTCCTCATTATCAACCTGGCCAGCTGGTTTGGCTCTCCACACGTGGCATTAAATTGAAACTCCCCTCTCGCAAGCTGAGTCCTTGTTTTATCTGTCCCTTCCCAGTCCTGCGCCAAATCAACCCAGTTACTTATCGCCTACAGTTACCTTCTCACTACAAGATTGCTCCTTCTTTCCATGTCTCCCTCCTGAAGCCTGTGGTCTCGGATCCCTCCTTCCCCGATCCTTAGGGCCATCCCTGACCCATCGCCACCTCCTCCTCTGGTTCTCTGGTCGCCACTGGGATCGACTGCAGTACCTCGTTGACTGGGAAGGCTATGGTCCAGAGGAGCGTTCTTGGGTGTTTGCAGCTGATATCCTGGACCAGCCCTTAACTGATGACTTTCATCGTGCCCATCCCGATGCCCCCCGGGGCCGTCCTCGCCGCCGCCATCACCACTTTGTTCTGGCTGGTGCCATCCCTGGGGCGGGGGGTACTGTCACGTCTCCCCTCACTTCTCCCCTCACTTCTTCTCCTTCCTATTCCCAGACTCACCTGAATACTGACACGTCTCATTCACCCTATCTACACTCCAAACCACCATGTGCACTTCTCTCATCTCTCTCCTCTCCCAGTGGTTCATCACTCCCAACCTATTCCTCTAGACTCCCTCTGGCCCTGTATATAACTACCTCTGTCTCCTTCACTAATTGTAAAGTTTGGTCGTATCCCTGATAGACATCTCTGAGCCTTGTATTCCTAGATCACCTGTGTTTTGACTTCTGTATTCTGCCCCTTTGACTACTCTTTTGGATTCCCTGGTTTTGTCTGTTTGCATGTTCAATTGACCTCTGGACTGTAATCTCTTTGTTCTCTGGATTTGCCCCTTTTCGGATAGTTCGCATCGGTTTATTGTTGCAATTGAGTCTGCGCTTGGGTCCCCCTTGCCCTGCTCTGATGAGCATGACACATGGATTATGAACTGGTGGATGTATAGGAAACAGAGGGTGTCGATTAGAGTTGCTTCTAACTGGAGTTGCTTCTAACTGCAGTGAGGTTGTTAGTGGAGTTCCACAGGGATCAGTATTAGGGCCTTTGCTTTTTCTAATCTATATTAATGATCTGGACTCTGGGATAGTTAGCAAACTCATCACATTTGCAGATGATAATAAAATAGGTGGCTCAGCAGATACAATCTTGGTAGCACAGGCTATTCAAAGGTACTTATATAATATTCAGGCCGACACCTGGCAGATGAAATTCAAATGTCCACTATAATTACACTATGGGAGGAACAGAACTAGATGAAGTAACGTATGAGAAAGACCTAGGAGTCTATGTGGACTCCTCACTTTCTCCATCCAAACAATGTGGGGAAGCAATAAAAAAGGTAAACAGGATGCTAGGGTATATTGTCAAAAGTACAGAATTGAGAACAAGGGCAGTAATGTTCAGACTGTACAATGCACTAGTTAGAGCTCATCTGGATACTGTGTACAGTTCTGTGCTCCACACTTCAAGAAAGATATCGCTGCTCTAGAGGCAGTTCAGAGGAGAGCAACCAGACTTATTCCAGGTCTGAAGGGAATGTCCTACTGAGAGACTGAGGACCTGAACCTTTTCACCCTGGACCAGAGGAGACTACGTGGGGACTTGATCCAAGTCTTCAAAATCATGAAAGGCATCGACCACATCAAACCAGAGGAGCTTTTCCAGATCAGCAGGGACACACGGACCCGGGGACACAAATGGAAATTGGGCTTCAAGGCATTCAAGACAGAAAACAGGAGACACTTCTTCACACAGAGAGGCGTCACAATCTGAACAAACTCCCCAGCGATGTGGCTGAAGAGACCATTTGGGAACATTTAAAAATAGACTGGATAGGATCCTTGGATCACTTAGTTATTAATGGACAGCACGATGGGTCGAATGGCCTCCTCTTGTTTGTAAACTTTCTTATGTTCAAACAATCACAACAGACAAAAATCCAGCCATAGAATACAGTCAATGAATAAAAATAATTGTATTTGTTTTTTATAAAAAACATGGTTGTCCTTTCATTTTGCCATCAGTACCATTACAATGCACAAAGTACAGAAGAATAAAGTAGTATAAAAAATCTTCAGTTTGGACACATGCAAATGAGGAAGTCACAACAAAGCACATGGAGATGGATGGAGCTTCTTGATATTGTCTTTACTATGCAGACAAATTAAGGTAAATATTTTTCATTATGGGGTTATGTTAATTATGTGTCATTACCAATCAAAACATTGTGTAAATTAATTAAATTGAAAACATATACTGTACATACTCATGCTGTTCACTAACAGCTGGCATTTCCATCATTCTTCATTGCCAAATGGTAATATTCATTTATTCAGGTGTTTATTTTAAAAACAACATCCTTTCAGACACACACATCCAACAATTGTGCTTCTGTACTTAACATGTAGTTGTGAGATGTTGCTAGATAAGTTGCTTTAATTATCTTTGATTCACAATGTTAATTAAAATGCAGGAGTCTGCAATTCGCTGAAAGGGAACTATTGGCACAGGACAATATTGTACACCTCACTGCTAAATAGCAATGAGGTCATTGGCTCTTGGCCATTTGGAGCTTTGGACAAAACAAGAACAGCTTTGAATTAAAGTTTACCAGACCTGGTTAAATGCAGCAATGATGGATCATGCATTAATCTGAACTGTCTGCCAGGAATCTTATATCGACCACATCCTTTTTCATCCTTAATTCTTAGATCATATTTTTTGTTTGTTTACATACTCAACAGAACTCACAGTCTCTGGTTTAGCATGATTTGTTATTTACTCACTTTTTAAATACTTTCAGCAGAAATTACTGATCAGTTTATACCTGTTGGGGATCAAAGCAGTTTGATTTGATTGCTAGTTAGTGCAACTTAGAACAATAAATGAATGTATTGTCATGCTACTCATAATAACATGTGTTTAACAGACATTTAACACACAATCTACCTTATGGTGTGTCATAAGGGCAACTTCATAATCCTGTTCTGTTTCAAAGTGTCCTGCAATTGCGGGGCTAGATGGTCACCTTAAACTTCAAAATGTACATTGTAATCACCTGTAATGGACTGGCAGCTTTGCCATTTGCAAGTTCATGTACGTTCAGAAGCGGATTGGAAAGTAACCCTTTAGTTTTCTTTTCTTTTCCATCTGCTACCTCTGGCTATGCTCATGCAGTTTTGTCATCCATAAAATCGGAAGAGGCATTCAATTAAGCAGCAATTTATACTGGAAATTCATGTGACTTGAAATCCTCATCATCATTACAGAGGCCATGCCCCACGGCTATTGCAACTAACAGTTATCAGCTTCATGCAGCCTGCTGTCTTCTGATTGGCAGGCAGGGTTTTAGGAGGACTCAAAACCAAGGATGTGAAGCCGCTGTAAAGATCCCCATTTCCCCTTTTTTCTCTTGTCCTTCCATGCTCTTAAATAAGACAGATTGCCATGAATGCTCACGTTGAGCAATTTCTCTGGGGAACTTGAGCACCAAGTTTGGATTTAATAAGCTTCTCAAAAAGTTAATTGATTGAACACATCCTATAAGGGACTTTCTCAAGATTTTTTTTTTTCTTTAAGATTTTCTATGCAGTGTTGGGCTCTGAACTTTTTACACACTAGGGAATTGTTTTCATGGTGGATGCTTACACAGCGGATGGAAATAGCAATTCTTCCCATAGTACTGTATAACTTTTTCAAATGAACCCCGAAGGACAGTTAAGTTACACCAGCACATTCATTTTAAATGTACAAGAATGCTAGTGTACATACTTCCTATTTATAACACTGTCCTTAACTTCAAGTAACATTTGAAATGTAAAAACTTGTAAATCAAACTGTTGCTTGGGGCCACTGGTATATCAGGAGAAATGTGAATTCCTTGTAATTCACACTGACACTGGCTCTATCTATCTATAAGGTCTGTATGTTAGGACAATTACTGTATAAGGCTTTATTCAAATGATGGTTTCTTACTCCTGAAAATTGAACATGTCTACCCTACACTAAAAATGTGCTCATTTTAAAATGTGAGTGCATGTTAACCGTTAGGCTAAGATTAATACTGTAATTATCTCACTAAAAGCTGAGCCTCGAGGTTCAACAGGACTCTGGCATTAATTAAGTGTTGATTTGATATTCATTGACTTTTTGGTTGTGTAGACAATCCAACATGACTGTACTAACCTCTCATCTGGGTCATTTAAATCCCCCTGGTTACAGAAAATGAATTATTTTGGAACACCAACTGGAATTTATATATATATATATATATATATATATATATATATATATATATATATATATATATATATATTCTCTCTATATATAGCATGAGAGAATGTTTTATAATGCCTTCACCTCAGTTGAATTCTAACCTAATTAAGTTCATGAGGATTGTTTCTGCTTCTTTACGAATAGATCTTTGTGCCCGTGGAATAATGGGATTTGCATCAGACACATCAAATTACATTCACAGTTAAACAAAACATCACAATATCAGACAACATCTTATAAACCTCCAGGCCTCTACAACTTCACATTCATCTAATAAAGTGGATTTATTTTTAAATGCTTCTTAAAATAAAATATCAAATTATATAGTATTAATACATATCAGTGTGTGCCTGACAAATTTCAACACTTAGCTACGTCTTTTCTGCAATCAGAACAGGCAGTTTCTTAGAGTTTAGCATTCCAGACATTCCAAGCACTTAGTTCGGCCGACGCTGTACTAGGGCGTGACTTGAGGGATCTGGACAGAACAGTGTTTTAATTATCTCATTTAAATTGAGTGCCTGCTCTCCTTGTTTTGCACTTGTGCTGTTGACTCCTTCTCCCCAGCAGGCGGACACGAACCCGTGAACGTAATGACCGAGCGCTGCCAAGTACCGGTTGTTTACTTTGTTTACTTTATTTAATTGTATTTTTACTGCACCTATATTCATAATGGCAGCTACTGTTTGTTAGTTACTGTCTTACTTAGCACAGACTACCACTCTTTCTCCCTTTCTCTCTCCTCCCTCCCCACCCCACCCACTCCCTCTGTCACCTTCCGCTGTGATCTCCACTCCCTCTCCCCCTCCACCCTTGCCTCCACTACTCTCACTCTTACCTTCCATTGACTATTTTTCCCATCTGTCTGTCAACTGTGCTACCTCCTCTTTGTTCTCCTCCCTTGATTCTCTCTGTCCTCTCACGTCTTGTCCTGTCTGTCCCTCCCCTCCTCAGCCTTGGATCTCTTCCATTCTCCACTCAACCCGATCCAGTCTATGCACCACTGAACAGAAGTGGAAGAGGTCCAAACTCCCAGCTGCCCTCAAACTTAACCGCTCTCTACTGTCCACATTCTCCTCCTCACTCACCTCAGTCAAGAAGTCTTACTTCCAATCACTCTTTGAATCATCTGTCAACAACCGCAACAAACTCTACTCCACCTTCTCCTCCCTCTTCACCCCTCTCACCCTCCTCCTCCCTTGTCTCGCACTGCAGATGATTTTGCCGCCTTCTTCTCCTCCAAGATCAAAGACATCCGCAAGCTCTTCAACAGTCCCCCCTCCTCTCCCATCACATCCAAGTCTCCCACCAATCAAGCTTCCTTTTCTTCATTCTCACCTCTTTCGGACTCTGAACTTTCCTCTCTCCTCCTAGGTCACAAACCTACAACGTGTGCCCTGGACCCTCTCCCCACTTGCCTCCTCCAAGTGACCGCTCCTGAAATACTCCCCTTCAACTCCTCCCTCCTCAACTCCTCACTCCTCTCTGGTTGTTTCCCCTCTGCATTTAAACAAGCTGCTCTCATCCCACGCCTCAACAAATGACCCTTGACCCCACCTCTCCTCAGAACTGCCAGATCAGCAGGGACACACGTGCCCGGGGACACAAATGTAAATTGGGCTACAAGGCATTCAAAACGGAAAACAGGAGACGCTTCTTCACACAGAGAGTTGTCACAATCTGGAACAAACTCCCCAGCAATGTGGTAGATGCTGAAAATTTGGGAACATTTAAAAATAGACTGGATAGGATCCTTGGATCACTTAGTTATTAATGGCAGTCATGGACTCCCTCAGCTGTGCTCGGGCGCCTCCCTCTCCTCAGTCCTCACCCTCCTTGACCTCTCTGCAGCATTTGACACCGTTGATCACTCCATCCTCCTCTCCTGCCTCGCTGACCTTGGAATCTCTGGGACTGCTCTCACCTGGTTCTCCTCCTACCTCAGCAACCGGACCTACCAAGTGACATGGCGAGGCTCCTCATTCACCCCCCAACCTCTCCTCACATGCGTACCCCAAGGCTCCGTCCTGGGCCCCCTCCATTTCTCTCTCTACACTCACCCCCTGGGCCCCCTCATTGCATCCCATGGTTTCTCTTACCATTTTTATGCAGATGATGCCCAGATCTTCCTGTCTTTCCCTTCATCCGACACTCTCATCTCCTCTCGCATCTCTTCCTGCTTCTCTGCTATCTCCGCCTGGATGCACTCACACCACCTCAAGCTCAGCCTCTCCAAATCTGATCTCCTCTTTCCCTCCCTCTCTTCCTCACCTTCTGCTGTTCTCTCCATCTTGATCCCCTTGGAATCTATGACACTCTCTCCTTCTTCTTCAGCTAAGAACCTAGGAGTCACCCTCAATCCTGCGCTCTTCTACACTCAGCACATCACCACACTGATACGCACCTGCAGATTCGTCCTGATCAACATACGCCGGATCCGTCCCTTCCTCACGAACTACTCGACTCCAGTCACTGGTCCTCTCCCGCCTGGACTACTGCAACTCCCTCCTGGTTGGCCTGCCTGCAACTACTACCCGTCTCTCCAGCTTATCCAGAACTCTGCGGCTCGTCTGGTATTCTCTCTGCCCCGATTCGCACATGCTACTCCACTGCTCCTCTCCCTCCACTGGCTCCCGATACCGGCACGCATTCAGCTCAAGACTTTGACCCTCACCTACCGCTGTCTCGAACAGACTGCACCGAGTTACCTGCAGACATGCGTCTCCCCATACATCCCCTCCAGACCACTGCGCTCTTCCAGTGCCAGAAGACTAACTCTGCCTCCTCTCCACTCCCCTTCCTCCAGAGCTGCTCCTTTTCATCCCTGGTCCCTAAATGGTGGAACAACCGTCCCACCGAAGTCAAAACAGCAGAGTCCTTGACCTTCTTCTGGCGCTTACTCAGGACACATCTTTTCAGACATAACTTTAATTTAGTCATTTTTTCTCCTGTAAGATTGCACTTATACAACATTTTGTCACACACTTGCCTTTGCATTACTTGCACTTGTATTGTTTATTTTGATTTCCCATATGCTCCCTATCCCTTAGCTCTTAATTTAACAGCTTGTCTGCCCCTAGCAGCTTTTTCATTCTAGTATGTAAAACCTTATATATTGTTTACTGTATTTCTCATATACACTTGTGTAAATTGTCAATTTGTAAAATGTATTATGCCTTGAACTGCACTGTATTATTGCACTTTGTATTGCACTTATATTTTGTAAGTTGCCCTGAACAAAGGCATCTGCTAAGAAATAATTAATAATAACACTAATACGTTTTCTTCAATAATTTCATAAATATTGAAATATATTAATATAGTTTAAAAATGTTTTAACTTATATTCCAGTATGTTTTCTTGACCTTTACCTGATATTGCAATCTATAAATACATATTCATAAAATGTTGAATTTAATCTCTCTTCAGTAGTCACATGAGTTAATGGCAATATTAAACATAATTATGGCTATTATTACCAAAAAGGTAAAAATGTATTGTGAGAAGTTAAAAGACATATTTTTAGCACCATTTAAATTACTCTCCCGTTTCCTAGATCTGAACCTTCAGTAACATTTTTAGATTATTGTGTCCATACAGAGTTAAGGAAATAATATCAATTGGTAAACTTTGGGGATTTTATCACATGTGGTGACAGCAGCTGAGTGTGTAGTTACTCTCAGGAATACTGGCAAGCGATGATGCACTACTTATCTCAGGTTGAATGCTGCAACGTTGCCTGAGGTGGCTATTAGTTTGGGACTGAAGCAATTATAAGGGAACAGACACAAAAATCTGAATGCATCACAAGGCCCAAATATACAGCAACTTCTAATTTAGGTTTTACATTTACAAAATTGTAGAGCAGTTCAGCACATATTATTCAACACTGCCTTCTGAAGTCTCACAGGAGCTCTGGAAAATAACTCAACTTTCCTTGCCTGTGCTGCTACTATTCTAATAAAAAAAAAGAAAAACACATATGCACAAAATCCAAATCCTGTTTATGTATGTTGCATTTGCTGAAGCAATTTTTTTGGGGGGATGGTTAAAAAATGTGTGTATATATAACTATATTTGACAGATATGATATTGATATGATTTTTTTGTACCTTTTTTTGGTTCAGGTATTAAATATACACCTGCTTTTTTATGCTATAACACTTTTCTTTCATTTTATCAAGGATATGACTACATTGGAAGACCAGTGTGTTTATTTAAGTGTTAAAAATATGTTTATTTATAATTATTCAATTCAGATGGAGAATATGTACTAGCAAGCCTATATTATACATGATTTATCTGCCTTGCTTTTTGAAACAGTTTAACATATAGCAAGTCCTGCGTTAATGGGATAATATAGTCTGTTCAAATCCAATTATTGACATTTAATTTCTCCCTAACTCACATGTGAAATGTCAAAAAGTCATTTTTGTTTATTTAACCTTCCACAAGTGAACTCCTCTTCCTGGAAAAATCAAAGAGCAATTATAATATCTGTATGCTACTGGTTATGGATCTTGGTAGACCATTAAAGGTATGCATTGTTAGCATACTATCAAATTCCAACAGAGTATAACTGAATGGGTGTTATATTGTGCTGACCTCTTCAGAGAAGTGGTAACTTGATTTATTGACCATCTATATCTTCTGCTGTGGGATTGAGATTGGGATTTTGAGGTGTCTATTAAATGCTTTCAAAGATATAGCCTTCACCCTCTGTAACATATTTACATGTCTATAAAATATAATTTAAATAATCTTAATATACAGTGTCTTGAAAAAGTATTCATCCCCCTGCAAAGTTTCCACATTTTATTGCCGTCTGAGTTTACAATCATGAAACTTAAATAGGACTATATATTTAGAATCGGAGAGAAGCACAAATCAGGATAAGGTTACAGCAAAATTTTGATGAATGAGCTTCATACCCACCAGTTACTACCCAGATCAAACTGCAGAACCAAACTGAGCACACGGGAAGCAGGAAACTGGTTAGGATGCCACTGTGAAGCCAATGTGCAAAGATCAGATGGGAGTCAGTGTTCAACATCCCAGTCCTTACACAAAGCTGACCTGTGTGGATTTCTTCTCCTCCTTCACTCTTTCAATTTTTCCATCACACCCTATTTACAAGGAAGGCCGCCAGTTGGACCTTATCTTCTCCAGAGCCTGCCTCCCCTTCTGCTCTGTCTGTGACCACTCTGGTCATCTCGGGCCATCATTCTCCCTCTCCCTCCTCTCTCTCTCCACCCCACCCACGCCTACCATCACTTTTTGACAGAATCTCCGCTCTTTCTTCCCTTCCACCCTGGTCTTCTCTCTTACCTCCTATTGCTTGCGTTCACATCTATCTGTCAACAGTGCTATTTGGCCATTTTCTCCTCCTTCACCTCCTCCCTTAGTTTCTCTCACTCAACCAGATCCATGTTCCTGCTGAAAAGAAGTGGAAGAGCTCCAAATTCCCAGCTGCCCTTGACCTCTATCGCTTTCTGCTGTCTGTATTCTCCTGCTCACTCACTTCGGCCAAAAAATCGTACTTTTAATCCTTTGCCAATAACCCTTGTAAACTCCTCTCCATCTTCTCGTCCCTCTTTGACTCCCCCCCAACTGTTCCTCCTCCACCTTCTATCTCTGAGGATGATTAAGCTTCCTTCTACTCTTCTGAAATCACTAATATATGAAAACACTTTAACACCCCCCCCCCTTCTCCTCCACATCTCCCTAATGAAGCATCTACTTCCTCTGGGTCTCCTACTGACCTAACGTCTTTCTCTTCTTTCTCGTCTCTCTCTGACTCTGAGCTCCCCTCTCTGCTTCAAGGTCACAAACCCACCATCTGTGCCCTTGATTCCCTGCCCACTCGCCTCCTGCAGGCATCTGCTCCTCATCTCCTCCCTTCTCTACTCCTCAGTCCTCTCTGGCTGTTTCCCTTCTCCTAGCATCTCTTCATGTGCTATCTCCTCCTGGATGCACTCAAGCTGAACCTTTCCAAATCTGACCTACTCTTCATTCCCTCCTCTTCACCTTCTACT
The DNA here is from genome assembly GCF_036373705.1 of Amia ocellicauda. Lineage (NCBI taxonomy): Eukaryota > Metazoa > Chordata > Actinopteri > Amiiformes > Amiidae > Amia > Amia ocellicauda. Next base: position 22,304,563 of record NC_089864.1, on the reverse strand, counting down.
GATCCCTCCATTTCAACTCCACTGGAAACTACCACACTCCCCTCCTCATCTTCAACAAATCATTTTGAAGTCACCCTTGGCCCTGCTCTGTCCTAATCCCAGCATATCTCCACTCTCACATGCACCTTCCGATTCTTCCTGAGCAACATATGCAGAATCCATCCCTTCTTCACCAACTACTTGACTGTTTGTCCAAACCCTGGTTCTCTTCCGCCTAGATTACTACAAATCTGCAAACAACTGCTATCCACCAGCTCCAGCTCATCCAGAACTCGACTGCCCATCTGGTGTTCTCTCTGCCTTGATTTCTACGTGCTACTCTACTAACCATAACCCTGCACTAGCTCTCAATCTCAGCTCACATTTGACTTTGACTCCGTACACTAACCAGACAGTCTGCACCGACTCTCATCTCTCCTTACACTCCCTCCAGACCTCTCCAGTCTACAAGGGAATATCAACAATTTAGATCTCTGTGAAGTGGCAGGCTGTAGCTCTGTCTTCACACATACAGTACAAGGCAACACGAGATGATGCTTTTAAGACTGGAAACATGGGGCACTTCTTTACACATAAGATTGTGGGAGTCTGGAACACATTACCCATCAATGTTGTTGAAGCAGACACACTAGACATTTAAAAACAGACATGTAAAGATACAGCTGAGTCCTATGCATTGTTGTGTTTGCGCCTTTACAGATAATACGCTTAGCAACAAAACTGCTTTGCAGAATTACGTGGCTGTCTTTTGCAAATCCATTATATTAAAAAAATGAAATGTGGATGTTATTTTCCATAGTGCATGAGGGCTTTCAAGTTATAAATGGGTTTCATATAATTCCTGAAAGCCGAGTTTCATAACTCATTGTTTGACAATAATTAGAGCATTGATCTATTTGCAATGTAGGCAGAAGGATGAAAAGCAGCCCCGTCGATTTTATTTCAGACAGAGTTGCATAATGAGCGTGAAGTGCAAGCGTATTTCTGATTAGAGTGTGATTTGCTATTGACAGCTATATTTGCTGCGGGCGGTGTATATTGGTGTTTCATTCTCTTCCCATCCAGATGTAATTGTAATGATTGTTCACTGGCTGTCCTCCTCATCCAATTGCAAGTTCTAGTTTGTGTCTGCAAGGGACTGAGGATGGAGCATGCAGAGTGATAGGGAGAGCTTTTCAGTTATAGGTTATAACTTGACACCAGATCTAGGACAAATACAGTTGTAGAGATTGGTTGCTCTGATTATGATGTAAAAACCTAATTGTCAACAATGAAGAAGACAGGAAGAACAAGACAATAAGTTATCATCAATTTATACTGAGAGTGTCCTTTAAACAAACCCCATTCTATTCTGGCAGAGAAAAATAGATTCCCACATTTCTCGCTCAAATTGAACAGGAGGACTAATGAGGACAGTGAAAATACTCGCTCAGTTGAGTGTCAATGTTTCAGATTAACCCTGCCAGTTCAATTGTGTGATTTTTAAAAAGCCCAGGGTACATTTCATTGATTTACTAGGAGGCCTAGGCTACCCACTTACCAGGCTACCACCTGTCTGTGGCATAAGTTTTAAGAAAAGCATTAGTTAGTATTCCTTTTCTCTGGTATACATCTAGTGGACATTTAAGAGATAAAAAGACAATATACGACTGAAACTTATTAACTAGAGTATCAGATAATAAAGTGCTTTTTACAGACTCACTTGAGTAACTAATTTAGGTCCATACTATTAAGCAATCTCATCCAAATGAAAGCTTCTCTTAAAGTACAATTACAGTTATTATAATTAGTTTTATTTTCAGTGACTGGTTTTAATTTCCTAATTCAGAGGGAAGAGTGCCACTGCACTACAGGAAAAGTAACTAACTTGCACATGTGTATGTAATACAGGCTTATACTTATAAGTTTTTCATTCACAGAATAATTATAACAACAAAATCGAATCTCTGTGGCTGGGCGTCTTCTCATTTACCATATACTTGGCTGTAAGAGTAAATAGTAGACAAAGATCAGATCATTAACATATCATTCACATTTCTTTACACATTTAATTGTGAAGAACAAGATAAATAAGCTTGATTTTATATTAAACTGTAATTACTTACATAGATGTCAAAGACAGACGGGTGACAAATTAAAGGAAAAACCTGACTGAATGAGTGGAGGAACATAACGAATGCAGATGCCTCCAAACAGGTGTACTGCATGATACAAAAGATGCTTTCTTTATTCTTTGTATAAATTGAGTGTAATGTGAAGAGTTGTGGAAAATAGCAAGAGACTCAGTGTGTGGTAGAAGGTTGATTCTTTATTCCGGCAGCACCAGGGAGCCTGACAGGAGAAGTTTCCTCAACAATTCTAAGTTACATTTGGTATTTTATGGGTTGCGTACAAGACAGAGAAGACGGTGCTTTCCTTCTTGATTGGTGCAAACAAGCTTACTAAGCAAATTGTAACTAATTAACAAGAGATTTAAATTACTTACTACGTAGACTTTATGAATGAAAAACCTATTGGTCAAGGATGCTAACAGAAAGTTTTGTTTAACAACAAGATGTAGTGAAACAACAGAATGCAGAGCCTTAGAGATAAGATAGCTATATTTGAAATGAGAGAAAGAATCTATACTGTTTGAGGGAGGCTGTCAGCCTTAACCAGGTCCAAAGAGCAACAGAGAAACAGTCAGCTTTAAAACTCTAGGCATGTGAAATGTATCTAGAAATATTACATTTAGTTCTTCATAATGTTAAACCTGTTGACCTGCCAGATCATGATTTAGCCTTGAGGAAGAGGCCCATTTTGTTCCTAATTTCAAGACACTTGACCCCCAATCCAAGTTAGCCAGCTCTTACCTTGTGCAGAAGACTTTAAATTCTCTAGATTCTTTAGCTTTTGAAACTAACATTTTTTATAGAGTAAAAAGGAAACACAATGTTCAGGTGGAGTCAGTAACAGTTCATTTTATGTCAAACACTCAATACTCTCCGCAGGACTGAGCAGAAGAGGAGATGCCACCCCATCGGAAAAGGGTCCCATTTCAGTTATGCTTAAGGTGACATTTCCTGCTTGCTTGGGATTTACTGCAATACCATTGTCTAACGCCTAATGTCTTGCTCATTTGAATCCTAACACAGTTTATCGGCCTTTTTAGCAAAGTCTTTTCAAACCTTGACAAGGCCTTTCAAATAGTGGATTAAGCTGTCCTTTATGGGGATATCCCATGGCAACTGGCACAAGAGGTTTAAAAAATCAATGAATGTTTTATTGTGCCCCAAGTGGGTGCTGGCGCCAAACGGCCATGGCAAAAGCACAGAGGGGTATTCTTCAAAGTTGTTTTTGTGTTTGTTTCTCTCTTCTTGTGAGCATAGGGATCCGCTGAATCCAGTATTTTTGAGCGTGTGTGTGTGTGTGTGTGTGTGTGTGCGCGTACGTATGGGTATCTGCCAATAGGGCACACAACCGTCACAGCTCTATGTTAGAGTACTCCCCGAATCAGCAGATCGATTTTCCATTCACTCCGTGGGTCTTCAGCAAGGGTGAGCAATAATTGGATTAGACAAGAGCTCGAAGCTTATTACCTACTGCTCAATATCACCAACACAGCCTATGGGAAGGGTCTATGTCTACTAAAAACTATCCAGCACCCACTTTGTGACTATTTCCTTTGCCTGTCCCCTGCACTGACGGTTTTGCCGTGTGGAACATCAGCTGACTAGAGATCGTCCAATACTCCTTATGCTGGACAGGAAGAAAAGGACCCCAGCTGCTGCTTTTCTCAAGAAGTCGAAAAGTACATACAAAAAGGTAGGTGTTATGTTTTTTTCTCTCAGGTGAACTTTTATCATAAGTCACTGGTACTTAATAAACTGCACTGGATACAAATTTAAACCTCCTTCACCTATTCTAACTTGTTTTAAATATTCCAAATGATACAGAATCAAATTAATATTTCATTATTTTCAGTCAGTGACTTTAATTTATGAGAAGCCACAATAAAAAGTTATTATAGCAGTATTAGGCACAATATCTATCTTGTAAAAGAAGCAGTAATATAGTTAAGTTAAAATAAGAGAAAAGACATCTAGGACCATATTTGACTGATACTGGTTATTTTAGACTATTAGGCACAGTCAGACAATCATTGTCAGTCACAATGTGTTTCCTTCTGTCAAATACTAACCAGTGCCATTAAAAGCATTTATCTCATAATGAAACTGTGAATATGCAGCTAGATTAACTGGAGTTCTTGTGTCTGCTGCAGTTCAAATAACAGAGCGAAGGCATGAAGTTAAACTAAACAGTAAAGATGTAGTCATGCTCATTTTAAGTTGACTGTGTGAAGTGAGTCCCTGGTCGTATACGTCACTCAATGTGCTTGGGACAGGAAAGTGGTTGACTTCTGTGGGTAAGGTGACATTCAATTTGAGATGTATAGCCGTTCCTGCGAATTATGCACAGAAAAAATATTCTGCTTCCTAACACATTAAGAATTAAAAGTATATGAAATGAAATCTATGGTATTTGAATGTCATTGTACACCATAATACTTGTTAGGTAGGCATTCGTTTTCTTTTCCCTGAAGTTTGAATGATACTACTTGGAATGATAGTGAACCCCCTGTTGTGACACTTTGGGGGAATCCTGAAATAGATATAATTTACTTGAAAAGTAATAAACTAGGCCATTATAGATAAAAATTGACTTAAATATGCAATAGAGCCACCTCCTATTTTATGGATACAGATTAAATTGGAGGTATACTATACCTATGTAACTGTATACCCAAGAGCTACCCATTGTTATTGTAATTTTTTATATTTTTTGTCTTGTTCCAACTAGTTGAAAATATACCTGGAATATATGAGAGTAAAACTGTAATGATCTTTTATCAAATAAAATAATGAAAATGGTTTGCATCCTTAAAGTAGTCTCATTTAACACTTTTTGAAATAGATGAACGATATCCTAATTTGTTTAGATTTTTCTTTATCTAAAACAAACACAATATGAATTTGTACCTTTGAGGTAAAAAAAGTCCTTAATCTCCCAGCCAAAGCTTTCCTCTCTTTCTGCTCTGTTTCTAATAAAGCGTGTTGACATTGATACATACAAATTTGCATTTCTTAGGCAATATTAATAAACTGCATGCATTATGAATGTGGTCCAAACCTTCTGTTACTCTACAGCAGGGGTGCACTTACTGTCTTACTGGGTAAATTTTCAACAAACTTTCAGCGTTTGCATGCAGCAACAGGACAAACATGGGGACAGCTAGCACGGCACCTTCCTGAGGATAATCTCCAGTCAAGTATTCAATTTGTTCAAGTTGCAATGAACTTTAGTCACGTTTTTAAGCATGCTAGGATTGAGACTTTACCCAGATCTTAAGCATTAATGGACAAACATACTTGTACCATTTTGAAAAATGAATGCTGTTAAGCGTCAAATTTCAAAAATCATGAATTGATATGTACTCATTTACAACAATATGTGGGTTAAAACAAAGGCATATATGAATACAAAGTACAGTCACAAGACAGCTTATTTGATGTTAATTAATAACATTTCTGAAAATACATGCAGGAATTAATCTGTTGCGTAAAATGGAAACAAAAAGTTAAAAAAAAAAAAAGTTATCCTGAAAGTTAATTGGCTTCCCTTCTCCTCTGGGTTTCTGTTGGTTCCAGTAAATGCATTAGTCTTATGAATGTTGACTTAGGTATATCATAACAACTTTTACTTTAAAACGTAAAGTGATCTTCTAAACAACAGTAATTTCTTGGTGTTCTTTTACCAGAGCACACTGTTTGAACATAGACTAAGATACTCCAGTACAAGTACATATCAGCAAGTGTCTTTTTATGACTTATTAAGTAGGAACACTGAGGCAAAGCTATTTAAAATGTTTTATGATCTAATTAACACATGGGCTTTAGACACCATTCACTTCCATGCTTTAATTTTAAGGACCTTGGATTCACTAATTAAAGTATATGTTTAATTTGGTGGAATGTCTTATTAAATTTTAAGCCCTTGATAAGTGTTTAAAATATTCTCAGTTAAATTTTTATATTACTTTAGTAATGGGTTTGCTTAAATATGTAGCGTTAATGAGATTTATCACTTACATGTTATTAATAAGGCAACTCGCACGCTGAGAGTTTGATGGTGTAGTCCTACCTGTGTGGATCAGGAACATCTAGAAGGCAGTGATCTTGAAGTTCATTGCAATTGGGAGCATTAATAGACAGCTTGGGACTATCTGTGTAACGTACCACGGGGCACGGGAACAGGGGGACCCAGTTGTGATGCGTGGTAGAGGTGTGGCGTAGGTCAGATACTGGCAGGACAAGGCAAGGCAAAGACATGGTCGTGGTCACAGGCAAGGGTTGGGCGATCAGACAAACAGAGTGATGAGGAAAGTCCAAAGTCGTAATCGGTAGGTCAGGCAAGGAATCCAGGCAATAACAAGACACAGGGCGTAACACTCAGAGATGTAGTGGTAAAACTGACAAAACTTCACAAAAACTGAGGCTTAGTGAGGGGTTTATATGTGGAACAGAAAACCAAGTTAGGAAGTACAGGGCAAATGGGAGCCGAGGGTAACTGAACAAGTGCACAAGGTGTTCAGGAATGTTGATTGACTGATTGAATGAAGGGAGCTGGGAGAAGTGACTGATAAGGAAAAGTGATGGTGACATCTAGTGGGGGAAAGCGGAAGTGCTTGGACTGGTGTAGAGTGCTGGGCTGTAGCCGTGACAATCTGGAACAGAGAGGCTGGAAAGTATTGTGTCTAACTGTAAAAGTAATTTCGTCCCTAAGGACTAACCACAGTACCGGTTAGAATTGGTAGATGTCTTTATATCATTGAAAATCATTGAAATGTTCAGATTTCATATAGAATTGATAGAAATCTATAAAACCTGTAACATTTTTCTGTCATAACCCAGTTTAACAATCCCCCACTTTAGTACTCTTTAGTAAACAGTTATTTAAATCATGTTTGTCTGAAAGGATCTGCAAACTGTTTATAAACATATTAATAATATTGTCTACACCCCACTTCGCAAAACCAGAGCTGGTAAACGAAATGATCCTATACTCTAATTCAGTGTTTTTCACGGCTAGTCTGCAGGACCCCCTGTGTCTTATGTTTTTGGTTCCAAATGAAATCTTAATTACTTGGGCTTATTGATCCCTGAATTCCATTATCTTCTTAATTAGATCTTTTTAAGACCAGTAAAGTTGTCGAGACATTTACCAAACAGAACTCGTTCAGCATGCCTTTATGTTCATGCTAATTTCTAATCTATGTCAATCTTTTTAAGATCTCAGAACAAATGGGTTGAACCAAGCAAATAGTTTGATTAAAGGGCTCAATTAGCTAAAGTAATTAGTTCACATAAAATGAAAATGAAAAGACACAGGGGTCCCGATGCCCTGGACTGAGAAACTCTGCTTGATTCTCTGGCTGTGCATAGGATTTCCACCTCGTCCTGTTATCCCAGGACACTGAGACAGAATTGGAAATTAAAGTTGCTCTGAAAGTAAACATTTTTTTAAAAACTTTTACTTAATTGACATTGCAACTACATTACCTTGCATGGCCTATATTTTCATACTTTTTCCCACTTTCATTGTTCATTTGCAATTTTCCAAGTTGTGATCGATCTTGTCTTGATTAATGCAGAAGCCTTAGTTGCTGATTACTCACTTGATCCACAGTAAGTACAAATAAGGACAATTATATTTTTAAGACAAAATAAATGGCAACTTTTAAATATGGATAGCTACACATGAGATGATTGTTTTTTTCCTGGAATATGGGGCAAACTGGTAAAATTAACCCACAAGTCTTTTTCAATTCTGAGCCACTGGTTTTATTTGCCAGCTGCCTGAATTAGAATAGCTTTTCCCCAATGGAATGGGGTTTAATTTATTACTTGACTAACAGGCATCCGTTATCAGTTACTTTGTGGCATTACAATACCTGGACCAGGAGGCTCCACAAATCATGAGTATAGTCCCAGTCCCATGGTTCAGTTGAGGCAACACACAATATCTCATCTTAATGAGCTTACCATTAGTTTATAATTCAGAATACATTCACATACAGAATTGTGCTTTTTAAATGAAACAGGGAGATAATATTAAAAGTAAACCATAATAACCAGAGGAATATCTATTTCAGATAGTCCAATATGATTTAATTTGAAAGAACTACACTTACATCATCTAATACAGCTTTCTTATGATAAAGAGGATGTCGTATTGCTACCTATATATCTATGACATTTGACAAACAGAAATAAGGAAGAACATACATAACAGAATTATGATGTAATGACACCAATCCCTCGCTACATCACCTGATGCATCCAAACTTTTGAGACGTAAAATGCTGGAGGTTTGACAGGCTGTTTCTGTACTTTGGCAGCTCCCACCCATGGTAAATCTGACCGCTGTGATTTGAAGACCATCGCTTGTCCTCTAAAGACGGCTGTGCGAAGTCTCAGAGGATTGCTGCGGGCTGGCAGTGCAGGGCTGGCAGAGCTGAGCGCCAGAGCATACTGCCATGGGGAAGACCGGGCAGAGCACAGTGGAGATCAACTCCCCTACTGAAGTGAAGGAGGCCATTCCCTTTGAAACTCTGGACCCGGCGCCTCCCAGCAACACCGACAAAGACCTCCCTGACCGAGGCACCTGGAAGGGCAAGTTTGACTTTCTGCTGTCCTGTGTGGGCTACGCCATTGGACTGGGGAACGTCTGGAGGTTTCCATACTTGTGTGGCAAAAATGGCGGAGGTGAGAGAAAAAATACAATGAGTCACAGGCACATACCTGAGTATATTGCTTTTTATCTTCAAGTTTCATCTCTATAGGTTTCACATCACATGACAGTTTGTTTATTTTATAACAGAAGGTCGAGTATCTTAATAGTAAAACGTGTTTTCCTGTAAGTCATGGTCTATCCAGTCTGTTTAGACACATTTGAACACAATGCTTAGTTCCCTCAGAAGCTCTCCATTCTGAAATCTGCAAATTAAGAGAAGGCATTGGAAAAGATCAGCTGTAGGCCATGTTGACACAAAACTATGATGTGTATCTTTATTATGTATTACTTGCTCATTTCATTGACACCTTAACTCACAACACACACAGCAATTTAATTCAATAAGAAGCCAATTTGAGTCACACAAATGTAATACTTTACACTGTGTAGAGGGCATTGGCTTTTGTGGATTTAGTTATATTTACATAATGCAGTAAGCAAGGTGGAGATACAGTGAATGGGAACCCGGCACGGGCGAGAAGCAGAAGCAGACGATAGCTCAGTCTGAACAGACGAGTTTTAAGTTGCGCTGGAAGCTGGTGAAAGATGGCGCAGTTCTGATGTTCTTGAGTAGTTGAGTCATCCACAGGGAACTTTGTATATCTGTAGCCTGTAATGAAAATGTAATGTTATTAATACAGTTTTTTGTTGGTGTGTTTGTTCATGTGTTCTGCATTGAGCTGACATTTAAAAAAACAATAATTAATACCACACTTCCATCTTCTGTTTTCATAAATGCATTGTAGCTGGCACCTCAGTAATTTACCAGATTAAAACCCCCATCATTTTGGAAAATTGTATATTAAAAATGTGAAATGAAAAATGCATATTGTAGAATTTTACTAGGATGTAGATAAAGAACAACGTAATCTATCACTAAATCGTATCCATTTTGATGCCCAGTAAATATTATTGTAAGTTATTTTTAGATCACTAATTGGTTAGTCCTCTTTTCTAGACATCTCATACACTATTCCAATTTACAGTTTAAGAGCTGAACACATTCATACTGACTCTTTCACCATTTAAGGGTACATTTTGAAAGACAGCTGTTAGCCTCCACAATGTGGCCAGGCAATTTATTCCATTGATATATTGAGTTCCTGTGTTCAGATAGTTAATTTAAGCTTCAACAAGTTCATTCCATTATTCATTTTATGGAAAATGTCAAAACTTCCAAGTTTCCCATTGGCATTCATTTACTAAAACTGGAAGGATTGCTTGCAATTCTCAGAGCTCATTTCTCTACATATTTTCACAACCATTTACAATACCTACACTGGATATCTCTGTGTGATATTTTTCACATGAAAAGGCACAGAATGAACAAGCTTGGTATTAACTTGCAGGGGTCTGTTCTTCCAGACCTCTGGTACCTTGGTATGGTATTACATTTTTTACAATGCAAGTAACAAGTAGTTTAATAAAGACTTGGGACCGGATTTAACATTTATGATTAGAATGAAGTGGCATCTAACTAAAAATGAATCTGCAACTGAGTACAGTTCTGTAGTTTTCTATTAGCGGGGAGTCAAAGTTTTGATTTAATCCCAGCCTTGGAGTCTGGATGGTGCCCATCTTTCATGACAATACAACACTAGTATGTATTGTGCAAGAATGTGCTAGTTTTGATCAACACAGATGTAGGGGATGTGTTGAATCCTGATGTTAGAAGAAATCTGTGTGATTCTTTATATTCAAACTATGGTATTGAGGTGTTTTTAGTTGCCCTGATCACTTAAACACTTGCACTAGTAAAATGCTATCAGATTAAAGATGCCATTGAAGGTCTGTGCATATTTCTATGGAAGTTAATTAATTCATCTTATGAATCTGTTGAATGGCATGGGATTCTTTATTAAGTAGAATAACAACTTAAGATATTACCATTATCGGGGCAATTTTATTGAAGTCTTTGGTCTCAACTTCAAAACATGGAATTCATATTTACAGAAATAATTTCCCATTCAATACATATCATTAAATAAAGCATTTCATTTGGAAACAAAGTCTCTTACCATCAACAATCATTAGTTAGTTCACATCCATAGTTTAGTGTAATAGCCTAATTATTAAGGATATTGTGAAATCCATTTTTTAAATCTGAAATATAGACTTTCTCTGTAAATATATGCTGCACACTAGATTTGATCTGCCACATATGGAAGGTTATATGGACCAATCAAGTTGCCAATAGTACACATTTAATCCTGAACCACAAATCAATTCAGTTTAGCGATTTGTGTCCAGCATCGCCCCACATCAAGTGATACTTGTCATTTTATAATGGTTTTGACATCAGTTCCCCAATTGAATGCCTTGTGGTTATGGCACACTACTGGTTTATATAAATATAATTCAACTCAATGATAGCATATTACATTTACAATAAGTGTGTTCAGCACAAAACAATACGAAAAACCTCACTTACACACGTTAAGAGAAAAAAAGAAGGCCTATTTCCATTCTGTAAACTGTATAGGCTCCATTTATGAAAATATATATTTTTTCCTATCCCCCCCAAAGAGTTATAATGCTTAAAAATGTTAATTTATATTTTTACATCTTCATTTTCATTCTCGTTATCTTTTCTCCTGGTCTCCAAACTCCAGTCAAGAATGGCTATCTTCTTTTATACCAGAGTACACAGCTGCTTCTAATTAATTAATGACCACTTGAAATCTTTGTAGGGAGAGCAGAGGGGGTAGGGGATTTCACTTGGTTAAGATATACAATTAAGAGCATTAATTTAAACACAACATGCCATCATCTGTAATGTGAATAAAATAAAAAATATATTAAAAAATATTAAATTAAATAAAAATCACAAATGTTACAATGTAACCATTGTATGTTGCAATTCATGCATGCATTTTATGGCAATGGTAAGTGGATATTAATAATCGTTTCTTCATAATAATTTCATTGCAGTTACAGGTTTTGTATACTAAGCAAAGATGTGAGCTAACCTTTACAGAATTAAATCTTCCTTATTGTGTGAACATAACTTGATTTATGCCTTATCATATAGTGCTGAGTAAAAGCACTAACTAAACTGCAGCTGTGATCAACAAAATGCTGAAATACAGAATTCAGAATCTTACCAGATATTTTCGGAACTTACATTATTTTGAGCTCATACTATATTATTCAGGGCATAGTAGATCATGTACATAATTCAGATAACGTATGCAACATTATTCTGCAAAATATGAACACATGTTCATAATATTGTGGTTACACAAAATACTTTTCGTTGAAATGGTTTATAGACCATTTGTTTCCTATATAACTTAATAATTTATTATTATTATTATTATTATTATTATTATTATTATTATTAATAATAATAATAATAATAATAATAATAATAATAATAATAATAATAATAATAATAGTACAGGTATTCTTTTGTTGCAATATGCAGGTTTGAGTTAATGGACAGAAAACAATATGTTTTATCTAAATATTAAAGTGACAATGATAGGGTACCATTCAATTTTTATTTGCCAGGTAGTAAGTCAAAGTCATGAATAAAAGTTCCACTTAATTGTATAAACCTATTTTCCAATGTAGAACATGCTTTTATTGATCTAATTATTAAATCAATACAATAGTTTAATTAGATTGGGATTTTTAGCGATCTGAAAGAGACACCGTGCTTTACTTTGGCATGTCTATAATTTTGACTGTTTGTTTTTTTCTTTGAATCACTGCTTCACAGAAAAAAAGGATCACATAAATCATTTAATATTAACTCCAAGGCAGAACCCTGTTTCATGTCACTAGCTAGATGTGAATTATATAGAGTTTTCCCTGTTTTTGGTTTTATTCCAACTCAGCCTGCTAGGTTTGAACTCAATTAATCCACTTTCTCAATGTTGCCACTATATTTGATATTGGCAGTCCCTTATAACAAACACTCTTAAACACTGTAACTGCATGAAATATGCCTACAACAAGAGATTAATCCAATTTTTGATAATTGATTTGTGTTAACATTTGGTCAGATCATGTGGTTCAATATGTTGTAAAAATGGGTGTTCTACGTATTCATTTATGGTGTGAATAAGTGTTGTTTTAATAATATTCTTATATCTGTTTATGATCCACTTTACCGATTATAGGATTCAAATAGTTCTGTAGTTTGAGCTGCACACCTGTCTTGCATTATCAGCACTGCTATGAAGAATCACTTAAGGGCCTGTATCTCGCTGGAACAGGGATTTTCAGTACAATCCACTGGAATTACAGGATTACCTTCCCTTTGCTTCAAGTCATCTACCTCCTCCGTGTTTACAAGCTGGATTTATATTATATTCTGTTCTGTATGTTTTCTGAAACAGGCAGCTGAGGTTATGACAGGTCAGCACAATGATCCTGAAAGCTGTCTTGTTTTTGCAGGCGCCTTCCTGATTCCTTATTTCTTGACGCTAGTCTTTGCTGGGATTCCCCTCTTTCTCCTGGAGACGTCTCTGGGCCAATACACCTCAGTGGGGGGTCTGGGGGTCTGGAAGCTAGCGCCGATGTTCAAAGGTGTGCATTCAATTAAGTTACATTTTAATTGAAAGAGATGAATCACTGTTTTCGTGCAGGATACAGATCATGCCTTTTTACTGTGAAAAAAATATAATTTTCGTCTGTGTACATAACCTGAATAGTTATTTTATAAATGCTTTACATATAAATATAGCTTCTTCTTCTTTGGTGATTAAACACTTTATTTGAGTGTCGGATTAATGCATCTCAGCTTCTCTGTCGAACTATTTCAGGTGTTGGCCTGGCTGCTGTAGTCCTGTCATTCTGGTTGAACATTTATTACATCGTCATTATTGCCTGGGCCCTCTACTACCTCTTCAATTCCTTCAGAGCAGTAAGTTTTCCAGTTAGAAAATAATATCTCACTCAAATCACAGAGATTCCCAACTGTTGCTGTCATGATCAGCTCTAAAGCTCTTTAAGTCTTGCATCACTGGTCTCTCACGCTTATGGGTCTGAAAACTGACACAAAAATAACAAGCATACAGTTTGTTACTTTTAATGCTCAAAACCATGTTAATTCCTACATGTCTTTTGACCAGTGCTTTTGTTTTACTTCTCATTTTCACTTGAACTAGAAATTGCTTTTAGAAGTTCTTTGTTTGACAACTAGTTTACATTTTTCTTGTTGATGATACAATAAAGTAACTTATTTCTTCTCTTTGAAATCCCAGGTTTGAACATTTATGCTTATGATTTAAAATAGTGGTCCTTTTGTGATTACAGGAGGTGCCGTGGCAAAGCTGCGGCAACCCCTGGAACACCGATCGCTGCTTCTCCAACTACAGCCTCACAGACACCACCAACCTGACCAGTGCCGTCACGGAGTTCTGGGAGTAAGTTTCCTGTGTCACTGATAAGCTTGAGTAATATATATACAATATATATAAGGAGGGAAAATGACTTAATTTGATCATTAGCCTCATTCCACTCCACTTAATATTATCCTCTTGTTTCTACCAAGATGGCAGAGTGAAGATGAAGATGAATCTGTTGTTTCTTGTTGAGCAAAAGGCATAGGGAGAGGTTGGGGGTGCAGCACACACGCACTTATGAGGGAACTGCTTTCACTTGATCTTTGAATAATTCTCAGACTATGCAGAACTGTATTATACTAATTTTTGCTGCTATAGAACAAATGTCCTAATTTTCTTTTCATGAAAGAAAGAAAAGCAAGAAACAAAACAACACAAAACAAGAATTGTTCTAACAAAATACCAATTTTAAATGATTGATGTTACTAATAAAAATCTCCAGTCATGTTTCTGCTCATAATTTTCATTTACATGTATTTGCTCACAGTGGAAATCCTGCCTGACAAAAATTGTCCCAAAAAGACAAAATATCAATAAATCATCCAATCAGACAGCAATAAAATATAATCAAAACATATGTGCAGCTTTTATTTCTGTAACTATCTCACAATAAAGTTAGTGATGAGTAATATAATATTGCTGCTGTAGATCTGAGTGAAATAATATCATGTATTATATTTAGTGGCTTTACTACCTGAGTACCTGCCTGGGAGTGGAGTAGAAATTGAAGTCTAGTTATTGAAATATGGAATTGTATTGTTCCCTTGCCCTATATCAATCATTAATTAAGAAAGTAAATGTTTATTTTTTAATTGTGTGTTTCCCCTACAGAGGAATAACTTTAATGCAGCACTAACAAACACTTTGCTGACACAATATAAAATGATTTACATGCTTAATTCAAATTTCCATTCCATTGTAATTATCTTTACAATCCTTTCAGGACTGACTGGTGCTTCAGAGACAATGTTCCCATGAATAAGTCCCAAGCCAAAAAATCAGGAAAATGTTATTAGATCTGTAAATTGATTTAGGGACTTGCATATTGTTTTTGTTTATTGCATTGCTCACACAGCTTGTTTGAGGTCATGATCGAGGGGTGTATTTTCTAGGCGAAACATGCACCAGATGTCAAGTGGTCTGGAGGAGCCTGGGGAGATCAGATGGCCCCTGGCTGGTACTCTTGCCCTGGCCTGGATTCTGGTCTATTTCTCCATCTGGAAAGGGGTTGAATGGACTGGGAAGGTAAGCCGATTGCACCGATCAAGATCTCAGATGGTATTGCAACTTACCACACATATGGCATAATAAACTTGTTGTGGTTTGTTGGTTGTTGGCTTGTTTTATAGTTTATTTTATTTATTGCTTTTTTGTTCTTAGATGTTTGTTACGGATAATGAAAATGTGAGATTTTCTTCATTTTTGTGGTCTCTTTTATGGTGTGTTTGTTTCTTCCTAGAACCTCCAACCCAGCATGTGTTCTGGTAATTACCTAGGAAAGTATTGTGCTCTCCTATTATATATCAACACCCACTGGCAGCCAAGATGAGATAACAAGAGAAAATTCACTTATGACCTAAACCCAATTTATAACCAGGCCAGCCAGGAATCAAAGGATGACAAATATATTTCTTCCATCAGCAGCAAAGTGTGAACACTACATGTTTTCTTTTGTGACACGATACAGCAACTAATTACTTTCAGAGCTGAGCTCAAAATGTCTAAACAAGGATCAATTTAAAGTTTATCACCTTGTGCCCTCCTATCCCCCAATGTTTTGTAAGGGTTAAGCATTCCTTAAAGAATTGTAAGAAATCTTGCCTCTGAGCTCGACAGCCTATTTTCCTCAGGTAACACTTTAAGAGGTAGAGATGTGTTTCTTTCGCACTTACATTAGAAAGATTTTGTCTTTGTTGACAAGTAATTTGAAAGGTTACCACTCTGAAAATGGTAAAAGCTGTGCCCAGGAGACAAGGCCTTTCCGAGTGTTTGGAATTGCCAGCTTCTTTAAAGAGAATGATAAGTTGGTTAGATAGGAATTGTTGGGACAATGACATGACAGACACTATACTGTTTTGTATATGAATTTACGGCTGCATTGCTCACTTCAGGAAAATGTCAAGGTTGAAGAGGGATATGCCACGCGCTCACACTACACAAATCATCAGTACTGAACGTTCAATTCGCAGAACCGCTGCTTTACATTGTAAACTACATGTCTGTTCCATTGTTGGATTTAACCATTTACCTACATTTGCTCTAAAGCATCTGTGGGATGTAATATGATTATGCCCATATTAAGACCTGGCATACAGCCTGACATTACCAATGGATTAGAGCAGTGATTCCCAACCTTTTTAATGCCATGGCACACTCTGCTAAGACCAAAAACCTCACGGCACACCAACATGAAAAAAAAAACAGAATTTACTAGGTATTGTCTTACCTGAATAGCAACGGGTTGCTAAAACGCACATGGCGTGTTAAAATATGTCAGTAGAAGAGTAATTAAAAGGGCAAATGTGTGAAATGCAAGCAGTGGCCTTTAGTGGTATGGTAAAAAAGTAGACAGAAATAGTAAATAATTACTTAAAACAAATAATTTCTTTAGTGCAGGCAGAGCAAGACCAGACACTAAAAACTATGCACTGTAAATATAAATTAACAGAAAATATGTTCAGTTCACAATATCTTCTAACAAGTTAATTCAGCTAAGTGGTTAAACGTAACCGCTGTGTCTGCGTGGGTTTTCTCCGGGCACTCCGGTTTCCTCCCACCGTCCAAGGACATGCGGGTTAGATTGATTGGTCTCTCTAAATTGCCCTGTGTGTGTGTGCATGTGTGTGTGTGTTGCCCAGCGATAGACTGGCGTCCCGTCCTGGGTGTATTCCTGGCTTGTGCCCTATGCCTGCCGGGATCGGCTCCGGCTTCCGGCTGTTTTATTCTATTTGATCAAACGTTTCGCAATTGAAATGTTTTGTTTGTGGACTGAATGCACACCTGAGCTGAGCACGATAAAAATATATCCACAGTTAAATTAAGCAGTTTCATAACAAATAAATAAGCCTACCAAAAGGGCAAGGACAAACATATTAAATAATATTTATAAAATCTATTTCATCCACAAGTCCAAACTAGAAAAAGGACAAGCAGAGAGCAAGATAAAAATGAATTCAACATATGTCCATTTAATCAATTGCGTTTCAGTACCACTGATAGCACTGCAGCTCAGCGCAGGTGCGCATTCAGTCACAACCAACGCGGTTTAGAGATCGTCTTCAGTTGGATACATCATTTAAAAAAGTCTACAGTAGATGTTTAAATGTTACATTTTCACAACTTTGAATAAGTTTGATTTCATAAAAGATTTATGAAGTTGCCAAAAAATTACATAATTTTTGAGGGGATAAAAATCTCCCGGCACACTTGGGGAGTCCTGACAGCATACTATGGATTAGAGACATGTAGCTACAAAGCAGGTATTGCATTCAAGTCACGAACACACAGCATGAATGATCAATTCACACTTCCATTGGTGTACGAAGTCTAGTGTCACTTCGCTGTCGTGATCTGGGTTTTATAAAGAAAGCCAGACAATTTCCTCCATGTAAGAATACAGCTTTGATGGCAAATATGGTATTAAGCACAGATCAATGCACACAAATTACACAAACAAGGAAACAGAACCGTTACATTAGAATAAATGAATTTTAGATATGATCTGTTACAAGACATCATATGATATAACGGACATTGCTGGTGCTCACTGACTTTATTAAGAGAAAGTCCAAATCCATAAAGACAGATCACTGAGGTAGAAAACAAATAATTACCAAAATACCCTGCTGCTGCTGAATATTGTCACTGTGAATGGAAAGCATGCAGTCATCTGAAAATTATATCCACCATCACATTGTTGGATTGCAGTGAATTTTTTCACATGGATTATCCCTGCTTTTCACAGACTTTAGTGGGGGTAATGTGTTCTCTCTATCACTTTCACAGGTGGTCTATTTCTCTGCCACATATCCCTACTTCATGCTGTTCATCCTGTTTTTCCGGGGGGTGACTCTCCCAGGGGCGAAAGAAGGAATTCTTTTCTACATCACGCCAGACTTCAGCAAACTCACCAAATCTGAGGTGTGTGGTGTTTCCAGTATAAGAAGATTGTTACTTGTTACAGTGTAAATACAGTGTAAATAGGCAGAATTACACTGGTAGTTACCAAGTACATACATAGCAATTAGGGATACTAAATGTAAAGTGTTACCCTAGCACAGTAAAAACATTGTAGCATGCACAATTAGTGTAAATACTGTGTTAATTTTCATAATTACACTGGTAGTTACCAAGTAATTACAGTGTAAATACACAGTTATTAGGGACACTTATAAAGTTATATCACCTCGTCCAATGCCAAATACATCAAGCAGAATACAATCTGTAACCATCTTTTGAACTGTATGGTTTCTATCCCTAGGTCTGGTTAGATGCTGCCACCCAGATTTTCTTCTCCTATGGCTTGGGTCTGGGCTCCTTGATTGCTTTAGGAAGCTACAATACTTTTCACAATAACGTGTACAGGTACGTCCCTTACGTTCTTTAACATGAATCTGTGCAAATCAGTGATCTCAGGTCAGCAGGGTTCTTAGAGGCTGAACCAGTGAGGTATCAAAAGATCTGGGCTGTTTTTAAAAAGCTCTTTATTTCTTAACACACGTAATATTACTTATTTGTTTGGAAGACCTTCACCTTGATCTTGAAGTCTGTGCAAGCCTGTATTTGAAGTTTGTTACTACTATTTCAGGAATACATTACACAAGACAGGAAAACTGATTTGAGCATAGCAATTATGTTGGATGTCTTAAATTAAGGCAATTAAGTAATTAATTACATTCCATTATATTTAATTCACAAGAAATTAGATTTGCAATAGAGATTGTGTTAACATGCAATTAATAAAGCTGCTCATCTCAGACTAAATTCAAATGAGGTAAAGTAATCAATTAATTGTAGTCAACAGGTCAATTGATGCATTTCCAGTAGTATTATGCATGTTCAGATTGTAGTACAAATAACTGAACTCAATTGCCACTGCCAAACACACATGATATTGTTCATAATCCCCCTCTTGATCAACTAGAACTTTCTACTTAACAACCATCCTGACTACAAAGTGTGCAATTATGAGAATGTATTTCCTTTGTTTGTCATTTACTTATTAACGATAAACGCTTGTTGTTTTTGCAAGAAGAGCTTGTTGTGCCCATTTTAGCCAAATCTGTGAAATAGGATTATCCAAGCTTTCCACACATATTTTATCCCTGTCAAGTTCCTGTTTGTTTTTTAAAAGTACAGGGCCTTCCCATCATGGATTAGCATGGCCTTTGTTTGTGTTGTTGTTTAATTTCCTCTTTGCCTTTTGGGAAAGTGAAAGGAAAACTAACTTTAAAGTTAAATTATAGGATGTTATTGTGCAATCATAAATAGATAATTGAATAGAAAAAGGTAATTGCAAACTTTGCCTTCCCTGGCATCCGTTAATGAAAGCAATAGTGAAGAAAAGCTGAGTATATCATTTTCCAAAATGTTTTTAGTAGCTGTATTTCAATACTCATCAAACTGGAAATTATGAGCATGAAATACATTTACTATACACTTGTTCTTCAATGCTGAAAATGTGGAAGTTTGCTGTTTCAACTTTCATCTATCATCACAGCCTTGGGCTTCAAGAGTTGCACATAAAAATCTAATTGGAAGTAGGAAGTACCCACTGAGTTGTTACTTTATTTCACTCAAGCAAGAAAAGCCTGCTTGTAGAATAATTGCATCGCCTGTCTTTGATGTGTGGAGCTGTAAAGATTCCACATTAAAGTACGATTTTATACAGGTTCAAGACACTGTTCACAACACTTGTCACTAACAATGAGAATGTGTTTAATCTTGCTGTCCCAGAGACTTTACAAGTACACAGAAGGAAACAGAGGTCTTACCACTTTAACACTAGAAGCACCGACATTTCGAACTACCTTCAAGCGCCATAGCCGGTCATTGTAACCGATAGCTCTTTAACAGCTGCACTATGACAATCAAAGGCAAACCATCGTATAAAACTCAGAAGTTTTATTCATGAACTTCAAATCCAACATTTACATAGCACAAATGTAGTATTTAAATTGAAATATGATCATAAAACATTAATATTATTGCTATAAATAACAATGCACCTTTTTTCTAAATGCACACACTGCAGTCAAATCATGAATAACTATATAGCCTATAATGAGCAAAAAGTTCAAAAACAGCAAAGAATAAGATAATGAAACAAGTGCAAATGTAAATATTGAAATAATTCTCGAAAGCAATATTTTATAGTTCAAAAATAACTATTGCATTTATCAAAACATAATTGTATACTCAAGTAAACATGTTCAACACCGTGTAAACTTTGTTTTCAACATACACTGCTTGTATTCACTGTAGTTTTGTATTTCGATAAACTATTTACTATATATTTAGCCTGCATACCTGACAGCTCGTACAGTCACACAGGACACATTTCTGCACTTTCCCTGCATGAGCTCATCCCTCACACTGCATTTTGACAGCCTCTCCAGGTCAACTCTTTTACTCCGCGAATATACAGCATTGCAATAAATGCTCCTCCGCTATGGCAAGCCAAATTATAATTTAGAGATATCTCTAAATGCATTAAAAGATATCTATGATATCTGCAAATAATTTCAAGATATCTTCAAATGACTTCCTGTATTTCGGCTTAGATTTTCACTTCCTGTTTCCGTATTCAGTTACATAGCGCTTCTAGTGTTAAACCTCTGTGATTTAACTAATAAACACCTGGTGTTTTAACCCTTTCAAGGGGACGTGCCCATCAGGACAACAAAGCAAAATACAGACATACCACTAACTATTGATCTGGAGAAACGATATGATTTGGCCTTAAACTATACCACAGGCAAAGACCAACAACACTAACAACAACCATGACAAAACAACTGAGAGCGGGATAGAAAATGGTTCCAAATTTAACTGTGTTGCAAGACAGCATTCAACAGACATTTGTTTCTCTTCATTCTGCACAGGGACTCCATCATCGTGTGCTGCATCAACTCCACCACTAGCATGTTTGCAGGCTTTGTTATCTTCTCCATTGTGGGCTTCATGTCCTACATCACCAAGAAACCCATTCAGGAACTTGCCGCCTCAGGTACACTCAATGGGACACCATGTGCCTCCCGACCTTTCCCTCTAACACTATGTTGTATAGAGTTAGACTGCAATTCAGAGCAATCATAGTCCTGTCTGTGGCTGGAATAATCACTAGTCTTGGACAACATACAGCTATTGTAGGTTGAACAGCCCAAGTCTAGTGGTAAGTGAAGTTATTCCAGTAATGGAAGCTCAAAGACAACAGCAGCGATTCTTCATTGGACTGGCATTACACTGAACTCCTAGAGTAAAACTTGACCAGGCAATGATAATGAGGTTTACCCTGACTTGTGCCCTGTGTCTCACCATGACCCTTGTCTTGTTACCTAGAAGGAAGCGGGTATTGAAAATGGATGGATAGATGGATGGGTATAAACCAATGTGTAGGAACTTTCAGTAACTTTCAGAACTTTCAGATTAGTTAATAGAAATGTACCCAAATGGTTTGGGAGGCTGATACACATTGACACATAGTAGTTTGTGCTTCATAGACATTACAGGTTGTCTTTTATTTTCAATAGCTTGAGCTACAGTGCCACTCTAACCGAGATTTAGTAATTTACAATATAAGGCATCTCCAGAAATGTTTGCATAAAGTGATGATACCCCATTCCAATCCCCCAATATTTAAGATGATGCTATAGGTCTGAGAGAGAGAGAGAGAGAGAGAGAGAGAGAGAGAGAGAGAGAGAGAGAGAGAGAGAGAGAGAGACTATAGTCTAACAGTTCTCCCTGGATGTAGATCATTTAGATAGATGCTGAAAGCCATTTTCTTTATTTTTAAAATTGTTCACTCTGTTAAAAATCCACTTTGAATCACAGAAATAGCTGCCTGTCCCCTGGCAGTACTGCAAGGGAAATCTGTCCCAATTAGCATGAATAGAACTCCCTTTTGACACGTGATGCACAAGTCTCGAAGGGATGTGTATCATTTTAAACAGTTGCAATTTCTGTCTGTCTAAAAATAATTACAGGACAGCAGTATTCGAGAAGAGGGAGACGTCTCCATTTATTTCGAAATCGATAAACGGTTACAATGAAACACTGTACTTATCCCTTCAAATGTCCCTCTAAGGAACAAAGATATCCGCAATGTGTTTTACTGTTTAACAGCGCAGCTTTTTTGAAGGAACATATGCACTATTTTTTTTTAAACGCATTCTATTATTTTCCAGTCTGTCACACACTGATTTGCTTGGCAATTAACTCAAGTTTAATTCAATTGATCTCAGCCAAGCCCTAGTATTACAGAAGCAATCTGATCTATATTGCTGGTGATAAATAGTAATTCAGTTAGATAGTAATTTACACTTTTAATTTGAAACATTGTTATTTGTTGATTCGTTTAGCTGAATTCATATTGTTCATTGGCATTTTTGTGTTTAATTACACAGAAAATAAAAACTAGTTGTATCATCATTTTATTACTTTGTGCTTAGAATAAGAGTATACTAATTGCTTTATTTAATTTTCTGAAAATACAGGAAATGTTCAGACTTTTAATGAGGCAGTACGCCAATGAACCTCACAGCTGTGAGAGAAAACATGACTCTCACTCCAAAACGGCATTCACTGACAATCAATATTGTGGAAAAAGGTAACAGATTTAGAATACACTAACAGTGTAACTTTGATGTTCATACATTCTTACGTTTGACTGGAATTGATTCAAATGAAACTAAAACAGGAAATAGGAGCTGATTGGCAGAACACATCTCACATTCATATCAGCAGATATTATCAGAAGGGCCCTGTGTTTGGGTCTCTAATTATACGTCAAAAAAGCTCCAATATTTATAGACGTAAGACATGCTTTGCAACATTTTTTATGTCAGTGGGGACAAGGGAACCCCAAGGCTGTGTTAATGGGGTGTCTCTGTGCTTTTCAGGACCGGGCCTAGCTTTCCTCGCCTACCCACAGGCTGTGACTCAGCTGCCCATGTCCTCTCTATGGGCCATCCTCTTCTTTTCTATGCTCATGATGCTGGGTCTGGACAGCCAAGTAAGCATCACTACACTTCACTGAGATATATAACCACATTTAATTTTACACATTTGCAGACTTCAAAATGTGTTATAGATTTCAGTGTCAGCTGTATAAAAGGTGCCATTAATAAAAAGGGTCAGGATTGATCTCCTGCATGAGAATAGGAACAGTTCTATTAAATGCACTTGAGTCAGTTTCAAATGAGGCCTTGGAGATATCAGCTTTTATTTCTAATGCAACCACTGGTTTGTGGTGATTAAAAAATATTTTGGGTCCCTGCCAGCTAAAACACAAAGTTTACAAATCTCAGTGTTGCAGTCGATTTAAGCCATTACAAACATAAGAAGAAAAAGCACCATTGGGATTCCACTGGTGAAGATTTTAAAGTTTGATTTATAATTTTAGGAAATAATGTTATCTCAGTGCTCCAGTGCAGACTTTAACTCAACCATATTTTCTGAAATGTAATTCCATTATTTATTTTTTAAAAAAGGAGCACCTTTTAGGAAATACAATAATTTTGTGTGACATTTAATATGCAAAACAAACCAAAGAAACATGTAAACTTCTCAGAAATGTTAACAACACATGCTCCACAAAGTAGAAAGTATTTAGGTGAGGTAAATACATCCAGTAGTATCACAGTGCTGGATATAAATGTTAATAGATAGAAAAGTAATATTACAGGTACAGTCTGATAAGAAATGCTTCGAGGAGACCCCAGTAGATGGTCTAAGAGAGATGGATGCTGATGAGCAAAGATATCTAAATAAAATACTGTAGGAAACAGACCAGTCACAGAGAACAGGGACTGGTGATAGGATCCTGAATTAGATAAATGTTGCTGGTTCTTTACATGGTATAAATGGTTAATCTACTGCATTAAGTTTAATGTGTCCTGAGTAGACAAAAAGTAAAAGTCAAGTTGGTAACACTAAAAGCAAATGTGATAATGCAGCAGACATTAGGTCTTTGCTAGAGTTTTTAACTGCTTTTTCTGTAATTAAACTGTCAATGTATTTTAACAGCATTTAGTTTTATTCTCTGTGTAACCCAAAACCCCAAAATCCACCACATGTTCATATATTAACCATAGCTTGAGGGGTATTATGTGTTTGTCTCTAGTTTTGTACAGTGGAAGGTTTCATCACGGCTTTGATGGACGAATACCCCAGTGTGCTGAGAAGGCGGAAAAAATTGTTCATCGCAATCGTCTGCCTGGTCTCTTACATAATTGGCTACTCAAACATCACACAGGTAAAGCACAGAAAGCAATACTACACGCAATACCTTTTCTCCTATAGTCTATCATCCTGCCGTTGTAATCTGGAAGTACAGTTACAGCCCCTACAATCTAGTGTTTGCTGCTTAGCGGAAAGTTTTAATCTTCATGCTTGGGAGGAAGGATGATGAATGTGTCAGTCAAGTTTGGGGTGAGTAATCTCAGGATTTAATAGAGTTATAAGCTGGTGGAGGGAGTAAGATGTTCATGATCTTCACTCTTAAATTATAACCCTAAGGTCATATTAACCATTTGAAAAACATGTGAAAGAACATGCGGCAAACAGCAAAATCTCTGTCTATGTATTCAATGTGGTACTTCTTGTTTGCTGTCCTGTAGTTGTCTGTAAACTAAACATGTATTTAAAGACCCTGATCAGGCATAGGATTTTGTCCCACATGGCCTTGAGTGAATTTCTCGGTTGCATTTTATTGAATTGTAATGCATTTTAGTTTTGGGTAACATCCGTTGTTGTTGAAAATCAAGAGAAAACTATCAGAAATCATTTCATTAGTATTTAATTTGATTTATTTGTTTGGTTATAAAGGGCACCATGCACAATTATGATTATGCCAATTATGGTGTCTTTGCAAAACCAATTTGATACCCCAGAGATATAAGCTGTAGCAATATGAATATCCCACAATAAAAAACAAAACAAAACTAAGAGCTGCTTAAAATGAATGATGTCAATTCCACACAATTGATGCACTGCAATCTCTGTAGACTCTGATGGCTGAAACAATTTATTTTAGTTTCAGAACTGTATGACATTTACTAATAGGACTATTGCGTTTATATTCAATTATAATGAAACAAACTTTTCAAACAGATTTAGAAATAAGAATTATGTTTTGGTTGGACTCAAAACATGTTATTTTAATGCTCAAATTTAAAAAATGGTTCCTAATTGCCAATGTTTTTTCTATTAATAAACCTCAGTAAGCTGTTAATTTGCTTGATAGTCTTAAAATAGATGACGTAATCAATTTGGATTGAAACTCATGCAGCTGCAATACAATTTGTTCTCATAAAATGTGTGATGAAAAGACGAACGTGTAAATCACAGCATGATTTATTTGTTTGTAATACATCCATAAAGCACTGTGTGATGTGTTAATGTAATATTTCACCGAAGGCTTCTTCTAAAATGACCTACAGTGGTTAAGCTCCTGTCTGAGACTTTAGAAGGTACATTGTAACAATCTGCTCCTTGAACTAATTAACTTGGTTACAGTTATAACCAGGAAAAAACAAGTGTCAGAAACACTGAATACTAAATACTTTGTGTTGACAAATTAAGTACTATGTAATTACACCACAAGCTTAACTCACAGTGAACGACGTGTACTTAGTCGCATTCTGAGCCTAGTTACATCACACCTTCCTGTAAAGTGTGGCCATGTTTTTATTGATTACTTCCAAGTCATCAGAATTGTCCCAGACATTTGCAGATTTCTACTTCAAGGTGACTAAACCAAACCACATGACCAAACTACAAGTATGAAATTGGTGAATGTTGTGAAAGTAGTTTCGAATGACGTCGACAAACTACGATTGGAGCTCTGAATTTGTTTTTTCTTTGTTTACCTGCCAATATGCCCTTTACGTGACCCCTATTAGAAGACTTTGGGCACTTAACCAAGGAACCAATTTAAAAGTCCTACAACATCTTGATAAAGAGGACATCCAAGGATTGAACAAGCAGCTTTTTGCCAGACTGGCTCTGCCAAAAGTCTTTATACACTCCTTTCAAATCAATCTTACAGAGTTTGATGTAAGAATTTAATCTTTAAGACCTTTATGAAGTGTTAGATTTTTTAGTGCTGGTAAGGAGGATTTACTAACACATGATTTTGAAACATTTGTGTCTGAATTGTTCTTCCTAGGGTGGGCTTTATGTCTTCAAATTGTTTGACTATTACTCTGCCAGTGGGATGTGTCTGCTGTTCCTTGTCTTCTTTGAGACAACTTCCATCTCCTGGTGTTATGGTACATACCTCTTTTTGCATTATAATGGAATGTTTTTATTACATAAAACATCTGCAAGATTTCCTGCTCAATAATTCAATACGTTTTGATGATCACATGCAGGATAAAACAAAGCCAGTCATATTCTGAATTTACAAAATAATCTTCTGGGCCTTAGTGTCAGCAATGAAAAGTGAAAAGTTTGTTGGGAATTATGGCTACTAGAGCTCCAGATACAGCGAATACATGATCATAAAACTAAACGTGTTTCTTTTCCTCTTTTCTGTCTGCTTTTCTGTCTAGGTGTGGATAAATTCTACGGCAACATCGAAGAAATGATCGGCTACAAACCCTGTGGCTGGTGGAGGCTGTGCTGGAAGTATTTCACACCATTAATCTGCCTGGTAAGGCAAATCCGTTTCATCATTAGAAACATTATAACGAAACTGCCCTGTTCCCCCAAACTGAAGAGTGTTATTTGTCCCGTAAAAAAGGTTTACCCGTAATTTATGTGTCTGAATTCAACTTTATCAAATCAATCCTAACAGTGGAAAAAAAAATACTCATCTTATCTTAAGCAATGCAACTATTTGAGCCACACTGAGAATATTTCACAAATGTAGTATAGGCTGTGGAAAACCATGAAAATAATGCAAAAGTACTATAGATCTTATGATAGTAGACTTCTGTAACAGTTGTATTGAGGTTTGTTTTAAGCTTACCTGGATGTACACTTAAATTTACATCACTTTCTACATAATTTCAAGCTAAAATAATTGAAGGAAAATAAGAGATTCTGCTAAATTAGGGCATTTGCCCTATGAATGGATACTAATCAATGCTTATTTTCCCATGGTGTAAATCTGTGCTTGTCTAGATATCTTTAAATGGTGACGTATGCATTAATATGGATTTCATACTTTGTGACTCTTCACCTCTTTGTGATGAGTGATCTGGTATAATCTGTACCTCCTGTTTCCATATGCAGGGAGTGTTCCTGTTCAGTGTCATCGAGATGACCCCCCTGACCCTGGGGAAATATATCTTCCCTGCCTGGGGTCAGGGCATTGGCTGGTTCATGGCTCTGTCCTCAATGGTACTCATTCCAGGGTACATGGTCTACATATTCGTGACCACCAAAGGGAGCATCAGCCAGGTAAACATCCAGGACATTATGCTTACATTGACCTATTTTGAAATAAAATAAAGTACGCAAATGTGGTTGACATGATTAAGATCACTTATCAGCCACTGCATGTTCTCGTCTTAGTTATGCGACATTGAGTAAACCCAGCAATGCCATAAACTTGGTGATCATCTCTCTTTTTGTAACACTCTTCGTAGTCTAGAGTAAAAGCTGACTGTTGGCGAGGCTGCCAGCTCCATACATCTTCAGATTTAAGCCTGCACTTTGTCCATATCAACAGAGAGAGACAGTTTATTGATTTTACATTTTCAGTAATCCTTGGAGAACAGGCCAGCTTGTGTAAGCCTGAAAGGAGTTCTCATTTTTGTTACTTACTAGACCTTATGGATGGCTGGCAACCAGATTTAATTAAAACCTCAATTCGATTCCAGGTGATGACTTTCCATTGGGTAAATGCATGACGCTTTTGGCAAACAGAAATAATATTTACTTTTGGGAAACTGGTTGACATTTTGAATGAATGCGTAAGTGAGTTCTGTCTGATGGGGGGCAACTATTGACTTATCTTTTTTAAAATTCATTATTTTTTCTGTTACCTTTTTTCTGTGATCCTAGTAAGTATCTTATAACTATATATTCATGTTTTATACAGCGTTGGCATAAGATGACCCATCCCAAAGAGGAGCTGAAAGCTCAGGACAATGAACTGACCCTTATGACCGCAGTCACGGGAAGTTTTGGGGATGCTGTAGTCTAAATGATCTTTGGCGCATCCACAATGAAGCGGACAGAAGACACTGGGGGAAACTCACCCTACTATCAATAGTGCACTACCAGTATCCCTGACCTTTGCTGTAGAGGGCAGATTAAGCAATCCAAGGTTCATGGGTTACTTTCCCTAAGATGTTAAACTTGATTTGAACACACCCTTTTCACAAAGACTGGGGAAGCTGAGTCGCCCATTCTTTTGGCTTTAAAAGTTACCAATGAGGCACTTTTGAGCACAAAATAACTCAATTCAAAACGTCCATTACTCCACAATGTGATGCATGTGGTGTGTTCTGGTTAGAGGGCAAATTCACTCTTTCTTAAAGTGGAGTAAATGCATTACTAGGCCCAAATATAAGGGGTAATTAGGAGCAATACCAGCTTAGATGTGGTCAGCGATGATGCTTACTCCCTCCAACGACCAGCCTGTTATCAGACAGGCCACCTGCTTACAGCCTCTGGTGTCTTGTACACTAATGTCCTCTCAAACCCTTCATCGGTAGTGTACCATTTTCCGAAGGGCATTTAGAATGAAAAACATGAAATGAAGTGTGGTTAATGAATGGTTTGAAAAAAGAAAAGAGCGTACATTTGTCTGTGTATACATCTCTAGATCCATTCACATTTGGAGTACTAACAGAAACAAAGGGGACAATAAGTGTTCATTAATGTAGTTCATTTATATTTTAGTTTAGGATTGGATTCATAACTCTGCAATTGTTTAAAGGCAAACTATAATTATATATTAAATAACAGACTGAAAACGTATGATAAATTATACACATTGGTAATTGGTACTTAAAATATAAAATATAGTTATTCTTATGTTTCAAATACACACTGTACATATGTTATTTGTATTCTTGTTTATTGCAATCAAAAGTCATAGATCTATCAAAAAATGTAACCCCCCCAAATGTGTATAAGTACATAAAACACATATATAACACAAAAGGAAATGCTATGTGTGGAAATATTCTCATTTTTATTTCATGATTTTATTTTATAATTATAAAGTATAATAGTTACATTAGATGTTATATACATATATATAATATATAATGTGTATTGCCTTGTTGTATTCAACTTACTCAAGCTTTTTTAGCTTTTGTATTTCAATGAAGAGGATTCCAAACCTCAAATATGTTTGTGTAACTGCAAGCTTTGAAACTCAGGGAGCATTACTTGCAGTTCAGATCAAAGCAGTAATTTTACTAGTTAGGCTTTGTCTAGTGATTACCTACCTTGAATGAGACTGACGAATAAAGACACCTACATACCAGAAGACCTTTTATTTTTAATAATAATAATATTGACTGAGGATTGTTTGGGGAGCTTGACATTTTTTTATTCTTTATAAACATCATGATCAAATCCATCACTACAAATAAGTGATCTGGTCTGGAAAATCTTTCGGAAACGAATTCAAAATATTCTTCTGAGGTCCTTTGGAACCTTTAATCAAGTATCAAACTGCTGTGAAACTGAATTTCTCCGTACAACCCAATTTGCACCCCACCCTAGACTTGTAGTCCAGTGCGCAGACGAGTTTTATGGAGCTTAAAAAGGTAAAAGGATGTCCTTGTGTCATCTTCAGTGTCAGAGAACAAGAATAATAAAAGCTTGACTTATGAGCTTTTATTCTTGAGACTTAATTTTAATCCAAATCCCACAATCCAGGTGTGTATGACCTGGCCTGGTTGCCGTGGGCATGTAAAGAAGTAGCAGCAGATTTACTTCCACTAGGCTGAAGGTCATTCATCTACTATGGAGTTTGCTAACAACTAAGTTGAGACTGACACTGGGATCTCACGGTTTGTAATATCCTTCCACTCTGTGTGTTTAAAACAGTGGCTTATGTGAAATATATATATATTTTTATGATCGCACAGGAAGTACTATAATATTATTCTAGCTGGATTTTATGGGAGATGTCTTGAGAATGGAAACAAAAAACATACATGGTTGTAAAACTGTACATTTTGTCTTTTGCTGTGTGACTTTATCTGAAGTAGTGTAACACTATCTGATTGTTTAGGTCTATTAGAATATCCCAGTCAGGTATACGTCTACCTGCACTGTTTAACACCTGCCTCAGCGGAGACTTTAGGATAAGACATCGGCCAGCTTCACTTTCAGCAAACGTAGGATCATGTAAACAATGTAAAGCAGAGATCCTTATTTGAATTGCTGTGACTAGCTCATGTTTGCTGTACGAATGTTGAAATGTGCTCTTTATAACCGATTAAAATCTAAATCAATATTTTGCAGAGACTTCCATGATTTGTGTTTGTCATATGTAACATTCATTTTCTTTTAAGCTCTCTTGGTTATAGGTGGGTCTCAAAATGGGGGTTCAAAGGTTGACATTCATCTCCAGGTATATTCTTGACAAACAGGTGACTCTACTTTTTTCCATATAATGGTTCTACCATGCAAAACAATATACCTACTGACATTTTATGAGACAGGACTACATTATTTTATTGTCATCTTACTATTTTCTCTACAATTCACACTTTTACGCTGACATCGAATCACCTGTTTCCCAGTGTTACAGCAACAAAAGATCACATATTTGCTTCCATATGCTTGCAACCAGCCAATATTGTACAGAACTCAAAACATGCTCTACAACCATGCCAAACTGCAAGACTGCCATTTTTGTTACTGCTTTTAGGGGTAATGATTTATATGTAACAGCATAACACACAATTTCATTTCAATTTCACCTTTCGGTATATATATATATATATATATATATATGTAAAACGCATTTATGGAACTGATTTTTTATGCCAAAGTCATTTAGAAAACAAATTAATCACACTGTAATGGCACAAGAAGCTTTCTATAGAGATTAAATGAAGCGTGACATTTGTAATGAACATCACAGCAGATGGGTAATGTATATCCGCCTGGCTGTGACTTTGCTTAGCTGGAACTTTGCTTATTACCTGACTACTGGATAACACCCAAGCCGATTCTTGGATACAGTGGGATACAGACTGAAATTGTGACCCCTGCTGGTTATAAGTTGTACTTAATTGATCTGTTTATTTCTGAAATCGGTTGGCAAAACATGTGATCTGCATATGAGGTTGCTACAGCCTGGCAGACGGTGACCTAGCCTGAGCCCATGTTAGTGAGCACTCAGCTGGAGGGTGAGCTCGGACACAGTGGGGAGGATATTCATGAATTCCCCAGCAGATGAGTAATGCTGTCAAATCTGTCTCGTTTATTTCCACCAGGAGAGCCTTGAGGCCTGAGCACCCAGGTCTGAGTCCTGCTCACTCTTATGAAAAATAAAAAGCATGGTTGGTATCATTCCAGCAGATTCTTACATATTGTAGTGTTTGATAATCAGCTAAAAAGTATAGAACAACCATGAATTATTTTGTTTGTTTTTTCATAATCAGTATCCAGTCTATGTTCCAAGCGGTATAATTTTATGATATGTTGCTATAAGTTTTTTAGTCAGCTTTGAATTCACCCCTTTCTTCAGGACAGGGAGAACTGAATGTTGTCTTTCTTAGCTATGATATATGGCTGCTGTAGGCACCAAACCTCTCTTAAGACAGTTCCTTTCTTAATCATTTACAAATAAAATCCAGATAAAATGAATTCTGAATATAGTATTACTAGGATACAGAAAATCATATTAGTTTCAAAAGCAATGTCTC
Organism: Amia ocellicauda; assembly: GCF_036373705.1. NCBI lineage: Eukaryota > Metazoa > Chordata > Actinopteri > Amiiformes > Amiidae > Amia > Amia ocellicauda. The sequence goes on along the minus strand of NC_089864.1, from coordinate 22,272,309 downwards.
CGTGTGATTCATGGCCTTATGTGAATGCATTTGTGTGATTGGTGGTCCTATTAAATCTTAACATCATATTAAGAAGCTTATGGGGACACGCAAAATGAGAATATCACAAACACATAGCTATTTCATGAAGATCAACTTCAAACTTTGAAAAATTAAACTTGTTGCATTCCTCCTACTATTCTTCAACATTATTAAGACACTGGCAGCTTAATACTTAACACCTAGGAAATACTGGCAAACAGAGTCAAGTCCTGCATCCTAAAATAAGCTAAGCCTGCAAGAGGCAACCTTCAGTTTAGACTGACACCAGGGAAACTCCAATTATAGTTTTTTTCTTTTGTGAGTGGCATGCTATATGTAAAAGTGTAAATTGCTTAGATATTCAGAACAAGTCTTTGACACTGCCTGGTCAGTAAATCAGCTGGATACATCTCACACAATTTAGGCATCCTCTTTTTATCTGGAGAACGCCTGACAATGTCCAAACACAATCTCTCCTCTAACTTTTAACTTGTCATTGCGAAAAACCATCTGCATCTATGTCCGTCAAGCTCATCTCACCCCAAAAGAAAACAGCACAGAAAAACAATGACAGAATGCGAACATTGGAAAAAGTTGTTTATTATTGTTGTTGTTGTTGAATTGTTCTTTATTAATTCCTTTATTCTCATCCTTAAATATTACACTTTCTTTCAGACTGTGAGAGACATTTCCAGCACAACAGGATATTCAGAAGGAAAAGAAAAGGTCAAACATCTTTGCACTGTACAATACGTTTTGTGTGGCTTAGTAATTTATAGGATAACAGAGTCACAGTCTACATGGCTACTGAGGACTGGTATCTATGCCTGGACAAACAAAAATGTCAGTGAGACACACTGTGGACACAAAGGGTCAATGGTATAGCAAAGGGTCCCAAGAGAAAAAGCCCTTCCCACAGTGGCATGCAAGTGCAAAGAGCAGAGAGGAACATAGGAACTCAGGCCAGAATTAGCAGCAAGTTGTGGTTCATTAGCGGGTTGGTCACCCAGATAACATGAAAAAATAAACATAATAATAATGAAATGATGATAATGAAATATAACCTATAAATGCAAAGCCATTAAGTGAAGCCTATTGGTCTGACAGGTTGATAAATCCATTTTAAAGAGCCCAAGATGGAAAATCCTTGTGCACGCCTTTTCATTCCCCCTTGACCTCCTCTTATGTACAAATTGCTTAATTAATGCATACATGTGTCCCTCCTCTTCAACTAAATTAAGCCAATTGTTCCTACCTAAAAAATCAAGTTGCCAGCATCAGTCATTAACATTCAGATCACGCATTCTTCTCCGATACACATAGTATGCATCTCCCAGATCTCCAGGTGCACATTCACTTGAAAATGAGCCGTCCAAACTTCAGAGCCAAACTGCCCGTTGTAAAATAGTGGCTGGTTTTAAACCTGAAGCCTTTGTTTGTTTGTTTTCTTACTGTCCTTAGAGTAACTCCAATTCAGGCATCTCAGTGCAAAGGGAGAGAGAATGAATTACTCAGATGCGCTGCCAAAGTAATATCTGGTTATTGTCTAGTTACTCCATAACAGATATTTAATTATATGAAGCAGCATTTACAAATAGACACGGCAGTCTTGCACTGGGTCGACAGAAATGTGCAGCAGTTTCGAATGTCAATATAATGTCGGTATTCGAAGTCAGGTGTGCTGATATTGTATGCCTTAAACAACAACAACATGAACTTGAAAAGGATTCGGGCTTGATGACCTTAAGATTTGAAAACAGCCATCGTGGGCCGCAGTCCTATACTGATTTCTTGGTGTCTATTTCCCCAGCTCCTTAAACCCTGGAAATTATACTACTTTTAATCAATTTAGCGAATAAGTGGTTCAATTCATCGAGAGCTCAGATGGAAGAAATACCAGATGGCCCTGTGACTCCAGAAGCCATCAGTCACAACATGAATGGATTTAGAGTCATAACCCTTCAGAGTATAATAGACATCACCAATGGGTTTTCCTCTGCCAAACAAATGCATCAGCCCTCCAAAGAAATCTAATTGTGCTCCTTCCTTCAAAGATGGATCAAGTTCACTAGACAGTTGGAGTGATAGCCCTTTTCACACATTCATCTAACTTAACTCTGCTCAAAAACCCAATGCAGACTTTTGGACAGATTTTGTCTTTCTTTCTCACAACAAACTATTGGCAGAAAATCCAAATGCTGCTCGGGAACACCAGGAAACAGAAATCATGATCATAATTTGAAATGATTACCTATCACAAGAGTATTGCACGGTCATTAAGAAATACAACTCTCCCTATACATCTACACATAACGTATAGATTCTTCTGCTTATGTACAGTACAATGCTATTAGATTATAATTTCTTTAATACAGATTTCTATACATATTTATACATACATTGGCACACTCAATATGCTTCAATAGGCCTCTTTTGCCTATACAAAATAAATAAATAAATGATCTTCATAAAATTAATAAGTTTCATTGTGCAAGTTCTATAATAAAGCTTCTTTATTATATTAAAAACACATCTTCATTTTCTTTTGGTTTGTTTCTTTTTATTCATGTATGTGTTTTCTCTGTTGTTCTTCCAAAAGCATTAACATAACCGTTGAATGGCCACGCACAACTAAAGGAACGCAGAGTCACTTTCCAAGATGTCTGAATAGATCGGAGAGGTAAAGTTCTGCCAAGACTTACACCAACGTAGCTGTGCGCTCAGAATTAAAACTTGGAAAGAGTTATGGTTCACAGTAACTCCTCTGTGGGGTATTTTCCACTGTTGTTATTCCCTGGCTCAGTTTGGTTTTTGTAGTGAGTTTTTATTGAAGAATGAATATAAACATCGCTCTCCTTCATTTATGAGTCAGGCTGTCCAACACCAGATTGTGCAGTCCATCCTTCCAACAATGGTGTGTAGGAGGGTACCAACCACCATGTTCAAATGTGTGAGATATCACTCAACACTGCACTTCTTGGGTGAAATTGTGCATGTAAATAAAACCATAAATGCTTCCCCAAACCATCCCACAAAAGACATTCCTACATGGTGCACTTCAGCTTAAAACAACAGAAGAAGTAAGTGTCAACTATCGAATGGATCAGGTAACAGCAGATTTAGGTAACACTGCATTACAGTCACAATGTCTACCAGCAGTGTCTAGCAATACACAGTTCTTTCCTGGGAATTTCTTCCAGTGTCGTAGCATAAACAGGTTCACTAGGGAAATGTAATCATATCCGGGGTTTGAAATAGTCCGTTTTAGTGTGCTATGGCCAGTACAAAGATTAAAGCAGTAACCATCTGCATACTTCAGTACCAACCCCCATGACAATATCAGTGTAACAGCTGAAGAACTTCGTTAGAGAGCAGGAATCCAAGTCTCCCTTGGAAAAAAAAAAAAACCAAACCAAGCAAACAAACAAAATAAACTATCAGGAAAGTGTTTCAGTCATCAGGCATCCATGCATTTCAAAGATGAATGTATTCAGGTGAACAGGCAATACAAAAATTAAAGGAAATGAAGATTAACATAGCAACATTCCTGTTATAGATTTAAATCGATTAGGTGTTTATAATGATAACAAACATAAGACACAGGGCAATTGTCTGGAAAATGCCTGTATGTTTTAAACAATTTCAAAGCATTTTCACATGATTCAAAAGTCCATGAATATTAATTTGTATTAACAAAATTGATTTTCGCCTTTTAAAATATTTGTTTGTTATGGTGGGTTTTTAATCATATTTACACTTTTTAAAGTAGATAATTTACAGTACTACAGTTCCCTACTGAAATAATTTGTACATATCCACACATTCAATGTATTAATTGTTCTGTGGGCTTTGTATTGCAGTAATTGTAGTGTTACACATATTTGCACCATAATATTGATTCAAATACATGACACAGAAATATGATTTTCTTAGCCTCAGATATAATGTGTATGATATTAATGTATAATTTAACAGAACAGCATCAACCATGTAAATATATATATATTTATAATTTTATGAGGGAGGCTCACAGTTTCTAAGAACTTAAAATGTTTTGCACAAAACATGTTGGAAACAATCAGCCAGTTTGACACAGAATGTAAATGTCATGTGTCACATGATTATACATAATTTCAAATTAACTGCATTAAATAAAAACTAGTCCAATAATAAATATATGAAATACTGTATGGATGGATGAAATGAAAAACCAAACAAACAGTAACACTTTAGAGACGGGGCTGCAGATTACATGCTTTACAGTTTTGAAAATGTAATAAAGTAATAAATGAGTTAAAAACAATGTAATAAATTACAACCATTAATCACTAACTATATTGACAAAACAGACATTGCTCCCAGAACACAGCTTATTAATGTATGATCCTCGGCTAATGGGTGTGTTTAGAGATAATTTATGAGGTGACATTTGCAACCCTTGCTGTGTTATTGGGAAATAAATACATACTATAAACAGAAATTAACACTAGAATTGTAGGAGACTTATTTGTACTTTGTGGCCATAAAACATAATTTTGAAGGGTTAAATGCTACAAATATTTAAAAGACCAAACACTCACACTGATTCGAGTTTCAGCTGTATTGAAAATGGCGGACTGACAATGTGAAGGTGAGGTCTGAAGGGAAGATATCCAAAGTCATACATTAATTCAGTGAATTAATGAATTAATCAATACCTTTCTGAAAGTCAGAAGCAGTTTGACAGCTTGCATGCCAATATTTTCTGAGGTAAGACAGTCCAAGATGGGAGTTGACAAACAGGAGCTGTCACGTTAGACACTTCACATTTCCAGAATGTTCCAAGCTTATGTTTGCCCGAAAACATCGTTTCTGGGTTATCTTATCTTGGAACGCGTTCTTATAATCAGCTTCCTATGGAAGTGTAGAACCGCAGATATTCAATTAAATACATATGCAACTGAAATATTTGTTTTCAGACCAGAACAAATTAACAGTGCCCTAGCAATAGTACAACACAAAGTTTTGGAGTTTAGTTTAGCTGCAGAAGTATACAATACACACACCTTCTAAACATATCCTAAGGAACAATACAGTTGTTTTTAATATGTTTTACAATTGTTTAAATGAACATTAATTTGGACACACTGCTCGGTAGTGCTGTGGACTTGTGAGCAATGCTTTTAACTCTACAGACATTCACAGAGAGAGTTATAGTATTCCGTATACTATATTAGCAGTAATATTACGCTTTATCTGTCCATCAAGTCATGAGACATTTTAATTGTGTCAGTAGTAAACTGTGTTCAGTTTGTATCTTGCTATATCTGTGATATTCCTGTAGGAATGCAGAAAAGGTATATTCATATTTGCTTTACAGTTCAAATGTCAGCATTTAAGCTAAATATTTTAAATCCCTGGCAGTGTAAAACAATAAAATGGATACCTCTTTCAATTCATGGTTTACTAGAAAAGAACAAAATGTACTTCACAAGTGTTTCAAATCCCATGAATGAAACATGAACAACGTATGCATTATTTCAGTGCAAACAGAGTGCTAAATTAAAAAAAATAATACTGTTATTGTGGTGAGAAACATAAATAAATGAATTAAACATCTGGGGGAAACAGAAGGTAAAATGTTGACTTGTGTCCCATCAATACTGATCAATAGAGAATCCGAGAATGAAATCACATTCCTTCATCAATTCAGCCATAAACAAAGGTTAATTGATGTCACTGAATAGATAAGACCCACAGATTCTCTTTAACAGCATATTACTAATGGATCTCCATAAGTCATGCCAGATACCCGTGTAAGTTTGGAGAGAAAACCTTAAAAAAGGGCTGTTTTGTGTTCCATACAATTGTGTATTTAAGTTATTCTTCTATATTTACAGGGATTTACTGAGTGGAGGGGAAGAATAATTAAATAATTGCAAATCTTCTAAAGGGTGAAATATCTTTTCATAATAAAATATAAAATACACTCATCAGAAGATATGTTACAATGTCAAGATTGCTTTTAATTTAAACCACACAAAATCACATTACCTACATATCAGAATCCCCACTGTCTTCAATTTCCCCATTTTCTCTTTCATGACAAAATGCATTCTGTGGACATTTATTTGGATTGAAAACTTCACTGATAGTCTAGTTTATATTAGTATTGAACAATATCTTAATTGATTCCTTTGATAAAATACAGAGGCATGTGTTTGTGTATGTGTGTAGCAGTTAAACGCTGTAAGTATTAAAGTGTTAATCATATTGTTTTTTAAATGATTACATTAATAACTGAATCATCAATTAAGATGTTTCTTGGGATCTTATTCCTTCAGCGTATGTGTAAGCAGTAACCAGTGGCAGAAAGACGAGTGGATGATTGAGCATCTGTTTGTTTTTCCGAATTATTCATCATTAATAACCGAATTACAGAATGCATTAAACAGGGATATTGAATCAGTAGGATCTGGGGAGGAATATAATGTTATTTCGTGAGGGTTGTGTTAGACCTGTAAGAGCTTTCCTTCCCTAATGGATTAACGGGACTATTATTTGAGCGGTTTAAATGTACTGATAGTCCTGCTCTTTACTGTCTATGGAAAATTGAATCTATTTTGGTGAAACCTGAGGAGATTTCTTTCAACATTAAACAATTTTGCATACTTAGACACGTTCTCTTTCCCCAAAATGCAAATAAACTGAGAGCTCTCCTCAAAGAGAAAGTGAACTTGGAGTGAAGGAGAACTTGCTCCGGACCGAAGGTGGATGTCTTTGAGTGGATGCAAAAAGATTTTTACTAATTAATTTAAAGCTAAACAACCCTTTGATGGACATGAGTTCAAAGCTTCCGGAAGCTAAATGATGACTTTGTAAGGGACGTAAAAAACAACAAATTTGTCGGACATATAGTTCCCTGAAATAATGGTGAAGCACAGCGTGTTACCAATAAGAGGAAGCTTAGACTGCACTATGGACATATTATTGCCGTACAATCACCTCTCCTCATGATACATGAGAACATGTTTTTATTTCTACATGTCTTGATTAATTTATTACGTTATGATACCTTGGGTTTTGGTGACTAATTGTTCCAAGGGTAGACCCTGCCTTTATAAATTGAATAGCTACACTTTCAATAGGTAGAGAACAACACATGCAAGGATCTAATACTTGCCCTGGCTGCCGTGTGTCTTGAATAACAAATGCATTCGCCGTATCAACAAAAACGGCGGTCCCAAGAGACACAGTTTAGTTCCAATCCAAGGCAACACTCCATGTTTTGAGCTCAGGACAGTTTCAAAATACAAAACGTTGTCACAAAGTTCATTTTCTAATCCAGTCTGTAAATAATTACAACAAAACAACACCAAAGTAATAGAAGTACACAAGCACAGCTACCCACACAAAGACAGTGATTGCAATCCACGCAATTGTATGAAAGATATGAACAGATATGTGCTTTCACTAAGCACTAATGGTTTACATGAAACAAATTCGGACCCACATTGAAATAAGCAGTAGCTGAAATAAAACCCCCTCTTTGGAAGCAAGTTCACAGATTTTGACCTCTAACCTGCCAGGAATCTATAAATCATATTTTCAGTAATGCTGATTTTAGATTTGTTTTATTATTATATTTGTGCTGTTTCAATTCTATAACATTACATTAACAGAATAATAGACCAGAAACATTCATTTACAATGTCATTAGAAATAATGGAAGCTTTAGTTGACTGAAAATGTATTTCCTTCCGAAGCCAAAGCTCCCACTAATCCATCCTATTAATTTATTTGCCATTGAACATGGTCTCTGACCCTGCATTCGCTTATTTGTGATCATTGTATTTGTTCAATCTTCATTATATCACACAATTATTGTGTCACAGTTGTACAATTAAAGCAGAGTAACATTTGTTTAATCTTGCATGTAGACGGTATTCCTGTTTCGAGAGTTGGCTACCGGGGGAATTCACAGTACTTAGACTCTTAATAAAGAGTCAATGACTGAGATAAGGAAACCCACAAATAATGCTCATTACAAATATATAGAGTTAAGATCAAACCGGATTAAGCGGCTAAAATTTGTTTTTCTATATCCTGCAAACTCTTCCATGATTTCTGAATGTTGGCAAGACTGTATGATAGGTCCTCTGAAGCGTTTCTAAACTGGGAGGGATTTCATAGCATATCTCAATATACAACCTTTATAAGATGTTTGCTAAATAAAAACATATATTTATATATATTTCTTTTTTACATATATTGCTAATTTCCATACTGGATAATTCTGTGATTCCTGAGCTGAAGGGCAATAACCATTACAGAATATTTCTCCAATTAAATCAAATTGCTGCTTTGGTTTAAGGTTTTCCATTGACTTCCAAACCCCACAAAAAAAAAAAAAAAAACGACAGCTATGTTTGCAGATAAATGAAGCCGAAATCATTATTTCACAATTTTGTTTGGTTGTGTTTTTTTTTTTTTTTTTTCTTTTTTACAAAACCAAAGAAGTAAATACATGGACTTTCTTAGAGGAAAAAAAATCAATTCTTGTAAAGAAAACCACACAAGGAGCGAACAGTCTGAAGGGACACAAAAGAGTACTGATTGCTTTTTTTTTTTTCATTTTAACCTGCCTCCATAGTCCATTTCAGTGGATTATAAAACCAGGGAGAAAACCCTGTCTCATGTTATTGAAGCACAAATACAAATCTAGCCCTAGCTTTCAATGAATGTAAGGAGTCCATATAGAGGAATTTGGCCTTATTTGGCACGCACGATTTGAATCACACACACACACGCACACAATAGCGATAAGATTAATTTAAAGAGCAAAAGAAAGTGTCTTGAAGTTACGAAACCCTGTCAGTCAGTTTGTTGACAGATTGGGTATGTTAGTCATAGTCATAGTAATCATGTTAAAATGCCAGTTCAATCTGGATGAACTCAAAGAGGGAGTGTCAGTTGTCCGTGACACACACACACCAAAAACAAAATCAACAAAAAACAAAGACAGGATGAACATCAAGCAGTAAATCGACAAATGTCATATAAATTTGTTAAAACTACTTAATATTTCAAAATACACATATGAATTAAGTAGAACTTTGAAAGTTGTTTCACATATTCTTTAAATATACCAGTCTTTTGTCTTCTCTTCCTCTCTCTCTATATATACATATATACTGTATATAATATATTATTCTTTTTTATAAAAGGTCACTGCGTGAGTTATTTACACTAGACTTCGAGAGCCACTCGAGTACCTCCGCCTACTCAACAGGGGGTTGGGCGGACAGTACTGATGGGGGTGGTTGTAAGGGGGTGGTGGCGGGGGCAAAGGAGGCTGGGGGGTGATCTTCATGGGCGTCCCCTGATGCCCACCCTCGGAGGACCTCATCGGTGTGGAGGCGGTGGATTGGATGAGCTGGTGAGTAGGGGTCTGGCTGAGGAAGGCCTCCATGTGGTTGTGTCCGCTCTTGTCGAGTACAATCACCTTGACGATCTGTTGGCACTGGATGAGCGTTTCTGGGTGCAGGTCGGCGCTGGGCTGGTGGCCTGGCGTCCCCACTCCAGGCTGTAGCTGCTGGTAGTAAGACTCCCCCTGCTGGTTAAGAAGGGCGCCCGGGTGGGATCCACTCTCTTGGTTCCGGGACGCACTGAGCTGGTACGTTTGAAGCCTGTTGTGAATTGACACCTAGTTTAGAAACAGCCAGAGACAGCATTAAATGTTATAAGACTTTCCTCCTCTAAGATGATAGCCCTCTGGTGTAAACAACACAACAGGCATGCGTATCTGGGAACGTGCGGCAAGATGCAGGACGACTCAGATCGGGTGCTGGCAGTGCTGGTGGAGGGGTGGGGAGGGGGGTGGTTTCTGTATCTCAGGGGCGGTGGGGGTGGGACAGAGGACAGGAGGGCCTAGTGTCATTCTGGAATACAGGTGCAGGGCTAAGGGAAGCACAGGTGCTAGAGTCAGAGTGGTCAAAATCTCAAGATCCACACGTTTCATCAAAAAGAGGGACCATTGAGCCAGAGAGCTTGAATGAGGGGAGAATCCAAGGAATGGTGCTCAGACACAGGGTAACTTACACAGACGCTACAGGCGACACTGAGCAGAAGACATGCCTTTATTTTTACAGGTAGTTTTCACTCAGCCTGATTATGGCCAAATTGTAGAGTAGATATTCATATTTGAAAAGGAGTGCGCTCTCTTTTTTTGGCGACACTCTAACCTTTTCAGTCTCTCATTTAAGTTCTCAAACCATCCTAATCAATTTCCAGGCTTTAAAAAAAATAAAAAATGGTCTTGGGCAGTTAATTGATTAATTGATTGATTGGTTAATTGCATTAAACTGTTTATGACTTTCCAAAGGTAAGTTGGCAGTGAATCATAACCTAATATTTGCATTCTCCTGCAGGTGATATTATTCTCGGAAGAAAATGCTGTTTACAGTAGAGATTGTGTGGGATATGTGTATATATATTTCACTGCTTTTTCAAACATATTGCTACATTATTCCTTGTTTTGTAAAGTAAAACACTAAAATGTCAGTTGGGAGTAATCATTTGCAAATTCTGCAAAGAACCAGCATGAGTAAAAATGGAAACAAGATATAAAGTATACATTGTATACATGTCCAATCATTTTTCATTTTGGAATCTGACATTGGAAAACAATTTTCTTGTTCAAATACTCAAGAACAATAATCATGTAATTTTGTTTCTTGTTTTAAAGAATGAAATACAAACACGATTACTGTTTAATTAAAAAACACATGTCAGGATATATTGTCATATTTAGTGTTTAGTAATTTAAACTATTTCAAGTAGTTCTGAAATTCCTGTGCTATTTTTGTATACATTATTTACCTTGTCATGAACTTGTGCCCATATATGGGTTCACTCTGTAGCAAAAAATAATATATAAATTATTGTTGTCTGAACCTACGAGGCGAAGGACGCAGTGCTGAGGTCGGAGACGGGAGATTTAGAGGTGACAGGTGTATATTAATCTGCTTGGTCGCGCAAGAATGTATTGTGTCCCAACAAGTAGTCTGTGGAGCAGGCACCTTCACAAGCAGCCATTCCAATATGGCCTGTGTCCTGACCGCCCACCAGTCATTGAGAATCCAGATGTTGCTGTCTTCCCCCTTGCTGCAGCAGCTGGAAGAGCTGAAGCTCACAAACTCACCCTTGTTGGAAATGCCAAAGCCCAATACTCCGGAGCTCAATCATAACCTGAGTGGATTGTAAGTCATACAAAGTTCACACGTCCTCCTTGCCTGATGGCCGCATTAAACCACTTGGTACTACTTTACCAGGGAACATCTGGTTGGTGGGTGCTCAGGATTCTTGGTGGCATCTCTTTCCATCAAACTGTGCTTCACTTTCCTGGTGCAGCCATTGCTGGTTAACCCAGGCGATGGGGACTCTACAGATGCAAGGCATGGCTCTGGATCTGAATGTCATTCTCCAACCCCTGCAGGACTTCCTGGAGGATGGGAAGCCAGCCATCCAGCTGAAGGTTTATATCCATGTGTCGCATCCATATTAACTTGGTGATGTTCACTGACAAATTAATTTTCATCAACAGTTGTTTAGAAGCAATATTGACAATTTTTATTTTGGCATTACAAGGATATTAAATTTTGAATATATGATTGTCAATCACAGTATGTAAATTAGATTAAAGAGTCAATATCCATTTTTGTATTTCATACTTTAGAATAGTAAATTGGAAAATTGACAACTTTAAAATACATTTGTATGTCTTCCCACACAAAATAAAAACACGAGCAAGTTGTTTTCTCAATTTCTGATTTCAGATTTCAAATGATTGGATGAAAATACTCAAACCCATCTAGTAATTAACATCGAAGTCAATAGAAAGTGCAACATATAATGAAAGACTGTATTGTGAATGTGGCTACTGCTCCATTATATTTTGTTTCAAAAAGCTATTTGAATACTGAGTTTTTCAATCTTGCTATTCAGTATTTTAAGAATCTAATGAAATACATTTTCAGAAAGTACAAGACAGACTGTGCTTAATGTAACTGCTCATCAAAAGAATTATAACCCTACTGAACTTCTATCTACTGATTTTTAAAGATGCTCTGACTTAAAGGCATTGTTTAAACAACAATTTGAGAGCTGTCCTGTGGAGATATTGCTGACTTGTCAATGCATTATTATCATGAAGACTTGATTCTGTGGAAAATATATATTTTATTATGTTAAGCTGGTATATTAAGCGCACAACAGTTTTATGGTGAAGAATTATGATTACATTTACAAATGACACTGCTTCCTATACCAATTTATAAAAAAAATGTTTGCACTATGAATCGCACAAAGAGGCATTACTGACATTACATTACAAATGGATCTCGTGCTGCTAAACATTTGTTGTATCGAATCTAAAAAGATTTACGGTGCAAAATGGTCACATTGTAACGGTATTAAATACAAAAAATACTTGCGATAAAACAACCTGCCAATGCTCTCACATCTCCTGTTGTTTTAAACAACTTTGAAGTCGTCTTAAAAGCTCTTGTGGTTTTACCAAAATGTAAACAATGCACGTTTGGTAAATGTAAAAAATAAAAAAGTGTCACATAGGCTTTTGTGTATGGTGAAAATATAGAATGTTTATAGCCACTGATGTAAAGGCGACGTACACTGTGTAACAAATGAGATGTGGCTCCCAACATCCATACAAATGAAATGTATCATTTGTGTACAGAGAGAAAATACGTTAAAGTTGCAGGGTATATTATTTAAATTATTTTTTTGCATCAATTTGTAAATTGAATTTATTTGTTGTTTTACTTATTTTGCTTTGTATTTTATCTATTTATGTCTGTTTTACTGATTCATTTGCATATTTGGCAGAATTAATGTATTCTACTTATGCTTTTGATCATTTTTCTCTTATCTCTTATCTTTTAAAAAAGCTGTTGTTCTGAAACCAAAGACAGTGGATTTAATTTTGACATTATTATTGCAATATTTCACAGAATAGGTGGGCTGTGCTCCTCTAAAAAAAAAAAACAGAATCACCAATGTAGTCGATATTATAAGTTAATAGTTATATTTGTGTCAAATCTACTGTGGCTGTTCGGGGATGTTGCCATTTCTCTCCCTCTCTGAAGTGAGATTGGAAACAGGAGGACAAGTCTCTCAAAATCCCCTTAGTGATGCTCCCTGGTGAACAGAGAGGCAGGGGTGCTGACCAGCTCAGGTCCCCCCAGCCGGACAGCCTCCCGGGCCGGTGCCAGGAGGGATTACACTGCCCCACTTTCTAACATCACTCTGTCACCTCAGCCTTTGACAGACATTGTGTGTAACTATTCAATAGAATGTCCTTAGAGCCCCGTCACAGCAAGGAGAAAAATGACCACATGGAAGAGACCGGCGCCCACCATGCAATCGGTCCACTGCTGTATAAAGAAAACTTGTTTCACGCGACACAAAAGAAACTTAGAAAACAACAGAAATTTAAAATAGAAACATATTTTAAACTTTTCCTGGAGAAGAACCCGGCAGCTTCAATGCCAGAGAGTGTATGTGCCAGTAAAGGACCGAATGGGCTGTTCAACTCAATTGATCTAAGGGATAATACGCAGCTTGCTTTCCAAATGATGGACAGCATACTGAAAAGAATTCTGATTGATGTAGCTACTTCTGAAGAGAATCAAACTGCTATGTTCACTGAACACTTTGTCCTATTCGACACCATAGGAATAGCTATCTGTGTTTATGGACACATTTCCTTCTTTACGTAAATACTTTTTCTTCATCCTGTGAACCACATAGGAGACTTCACGAAACTGGATCCTGGATTAATTCACAAACAGGACAACCTAACTCTGCTAATCCTCTGTGAAATCTGTAGAGTGTATAAAACTGTTGGGAGGTCTAGGTTTTTGGTGTAGCAGTTTTATCACTCTACTGGGTGAAGTTGTGCAGTGTGGAGTGCTAGAGGAGTGTCTGTGGTGTGTAGTTTGAATCCCGAGCAGGAAACTGCAACCTGTACACGGTACATATGTATATACAGACGGGTGACAAATTAAAGGAAAAACCAACATAAAGTGTCTCAGTAAAGTGTTGGGCACCACGAGCCACCAGAACAGCTTCAATGCTCTTGGCACAGATTCTGCAAGTCTCTGAACTCTACTGGAGGGATGAACACCATTCTTCCAAAAGATATTCCCTCATTTGGTGTGATGATGATGGTGGTGGAGAGCGCTGTCTAACACGTCGGTCCAGAATCTCCCATAGGTGTTCAATTGCAAAGGCCATAGCATACGATAATTTCAAACCATTCAGTGACCCTCGTGCCCTGTGGATGGGGCAATGTAATCCTGGAAGAGACCACTCCCATCAGGAGAGAAATGTTTCACCGTAGGATAAAGGTGATCACTCAGAATAACTTTGTAATGATTTGCAGTGACCCTTCCCTCTAAGGGGACAAGTGGACCAAAACCATGCCAGGAAAATGCCACCCACAGCATAACAGAGCCTCCGGACGCCCTCACTGTAGGGGTCAAGCAGTCAGGCCTGTACCGTTCTCTTGGTGTCACCACACATGCACTCGCCCACTTTTCGGGAATATGGTGAAGGATGACTCATCTGACCTTTTTTCCACATCTCTGTAGACCAGTGCCTATGGTTTTTGCAGCACTGAACTCTCAAATGTACGTTTGTCTTGTAATGAGGGGTTTATGCACTGCAACCTTACTATAATATCCCTCTCTGTGTAGTTTTCGACAGACTGTTCTTGCTGACACAGTCTCATCACATCCTGCATTGACATTCTCAGTCACCTGGGAAAGAGTTATAAATGCCACAGAGCATGTTAATTGCTTAATTGTATCATGCTTTATACCTGTTCGGAGGCATCTGCATTCATTATGTTCCTCCACTCATTTATTCATTTCCTTTAATTTGTCACCCATCTGTATATACAGCTATGGAAAAAATTAAGAGACCACTCCAAATTCAGAAATCAATGTTAAGTGGTCAAATTTTTTTCCAGAGCTGTATATCAGTTGCAGTTAAAGACAACTTTTAAGAGAAAAGTGCAATTTGATGAAGAACGACGGGTCTATAACACTTATTAATGCAACTGTGCAATGTAAATAAAATATTAAATATATGTTGACATCACAATGGCGTAGCATGACGGGGACAACATAATTTAAATATTAATTCATATTCATGTTCCTAATTGTTTTCAGATCAGGGGTTTGCAGTCCCCTCATCCAGCCTACGCCACTGCTTACAATGCCGACAGACCCCTCTACTCTGCCATATAAATATGTATTTGCAGAAGAAGTGCTATTAGATATGGAACAATAATTTCCTTCCCATAACATTTACATCCACCACTTCACATAGCCTACGTAATTTAAGTAAAGCATTATGCAGAGGGTATGCTTATGCTGTATATGCCTTATTCTTCCTTTATAATGGGTCTCATTTTTATTTTTACAAGAATTGTTTGTATTATTATTATTATTATTATTATTATTATTATAATTAGGCTATGGATAACATTTCGCTTCCTTGTTGAAACAAAAACTAGACCATTATAGCCTATGCATTAATGTGTTCATGAGTCATATCTAGCATAAAACTCATAAAAGAACAATGAAAACGAGATCACATCTGGGATCACACTTGCACTCAGTGGGTTTATTTATTGTTTCATTCTACTTTTTCCAATTTATAACTATAACCACTTTAAAGCGCAGGTCCATAGTTCAGGTCCAGGTTGGTAAATGTTTTTATTCAAGTGTAGTTTCTTGTAAAGACCTCTGTTTTAGCTTACAAACTAACCAATGTAATTGGCTTGCTTTGGCTTTCTTGCTGCCTGCCCATTTCAGAAGCCACACCAGCAAAACTCCCTGCTCGCAGCTCCTGATATTTTAGATTTTACTTAACTTCTTGTGTTAGTGACACGCAAACTTTTTGATCTTTGTCTTGAAAAGGTAAACTCCATATTACATGCAGTAGGCCACTTATGCATTAACAGAATGCTACTTTCTATGGAGATCACTGCCAAGAAACCTTCAGAGAGTAATAATCTTGAAGCAGCTTCACATTCATACTCATGTATGATCATCTGAATTTCATATTTTTCTTAGAAGAAGTAAGCAGTTATGAAATACAGGATTCAAGAGGAAAGCTGTGCCTTTCCTGCTTTTAAAACAATATGATTACATTTTTTTTACAATACTATTGTTTGTGTGATATATGATTACCCTTTTTTCAGAGTGTAAAGGTAGTTCTAAATGTATAGTTGTTGAGACAATACGATTCTCTCTCTCTCTCTTAAATACTTTTAGACAATAATGACTTATGGGGAATGCGCTGTCTGGCTGCGATGAATTAGGATGATGAAAATAGCTGCAAGACTGCAGTTGATGTCCATGTATGTTTGTAAAGCATGGTGATTATCTGAGAAACAGGGACTTTTCTCTCGTTTTTTCCAATGTTACTATAAAACCTTGTAATAGAGTCTAACATTTTCCAGTCTGTATAACTAAAGAGATTTGAAAATCTAGGACAAGCCAATGTTAGGTAATCAGCTGCTGGTTCATTTGAACAGGGAGCCTGAGACAGAGTACAGGAGAAGTGTAAATTACCAACAATACAATTATGAAGGTCGTGTACCCATAATCATGAAGAATGGCATTCTGGGAGGGTGACTGCATCATCAAGTGCAGACCAAAACCCATAGATACAGAACAGCTGGTTCCCACACAAACCAAAGTTGCTGTGGCAGCGCGTGGACAACAAGAAACATAGAAGACATGGGCTAATCTTTTTGTAACCAGAACCAGTTTGTGAAATCTCTTCATATCAAACTAATCAGTTCAGAAGCTGGCCTGATGGAGAGAGATATAGCTGGATAACTGTTGTTCCAACCAAGGCACAAAGAATGGGATTAAACCCATAAAGGTTGGTAAAAAGAGCAAAGGAAAATACTGTGATATGGGCACATTGTTTTCATCCTACCTTTTCAGTTATTAATGCTGTAAGGAGAATGGCTTCACTGATCTGTAATACATTCGGTGATGGTTTTTAACTAGACGTATTCTCTGTGGTATGGACACAGAGCCTTATGTATTTACCATATTATGGAAATGCAATCAGATTTGTGAGGTGAGGCAAGGGTTAAAACCAACATTCAGCCTTTCTAAGTTGGGCATCAGTATTGATCGCTTAATGATCAATAACTGGGCAAGAAAACAACTCTTTTCAGTAATCCAGTCCAGGTAAAACATTTTTTTTAAAGGAGTCAGCACCAGAAGGAGAAATCAGACTGGCACAGATTAGGTTAGAAACATATCTGCGATATTAGAATGACATTTTCCTAAATGAAAGAAATCTATGAGTAATAGCATTGTGAATACAGCTACCAAACACATGCACATTTTGTGTCCAGAATAAAAAAAAAATCTTGTGTCATTGATTATTTTTGACAAACAGATTAGCTTAAAGCTTGTATTACTCTATTATTATTCTTCATAATACCCTTTCTTAAATATATTGTTGGTTACAGGTTGCTGTTATGTTTCTATTGAGGGGGAAAGTAAGGATGAAATAAAAAAAAGGAAATTACTGCTTCTCCAAGCCTTGAATTGTATATATTGTTTTCTTTTTTTTACTGGAGACAGTGTGCATTTCTATAGCCACTGTCTTCGCCTGCAGTTATACTTTCCTGTTTAAACGATTCTGTTCGCTCTTAGGCGGAAAACGGGGATCCAAAAATAAATTTGTCCATTTCAGGTTCCTATTATGACTTGATGTAAGATGATGGACAACTTGAAGGAAATTAAATTTCACTGGAGTAGAAAAGTTGCTTTTGAGGAAACAGAACGTGGTGCATTAGGGTTCGCATGGGGATACTGTGTCCAATTATCCCAAGACCTATGGGCTATCATTGCCAACAGTATCATTCTGCTGAGATATGCCTTGTCATTAGAGAAAGGACTGATGAACAGAGATAGATCACTGCCCGGCTGCCCTGGGGTATCATCAGAAAAGCTGAAGGCTCTACTGATAGTTCTTAGAAACAGTTGTGATGAATCACTAATGGAGCGAATTTTGAAATGAAAGCATGTGATTATAAATGTGTCTGTTGCAATCCTGAGAAATATTTATCATACATCAAAATTAAATAATCTTAGAAGTGGAATATGGATGTTTCAACAAATTGCTTAATATTTCCACCATGTTCCACCATACAGTTACTGAACACTACAGATGCCCAACCAAATAGTTTTCTCCTTTCCTCACATCTTGCAATGGCCAAGTTTATCAAGTGCTCCAAAACAGTTTAATGTGCCACTTAATATGTGAACAGTAGAAAATGTCAACTTTGTTGAAGTCTTACCAGACATACGTATACCTAAAAATGCATACTTTGGGGTTTATTATTAATGGGTTGTAGTAAAGACACTTTCATTATGAATTATTCAAGCCTTTAGGGCACTTTTCCTCCATATCAACAAAAATGGAGTATAACAAAATTAAAATGCATTAACTGCTGCCAGCACAATAGTAAACACAGTAATTCAAATATAACTTCAAATTATGATACAATAGCCAAGCTCCACTGGTATGAAGTGTAAAAAAGCCAAGCCTACAGCTGCATCCTTACTGTCCCAAGGAGATCCATGGCTTTTAACATAACCTTGTAAAAATGTTCTCAGTCGCATGACACATTTTGACAGCTACTCTCCTCTAGGGAGCCTGACATTTGCACATGGAAATATAATGCATTTTCTCATAGATTAATGCTTTTGTGGTCCGCAGTGGAAACTGCGCTGCCAACCAGCTGGAATGAATAGGAATGTCACTCGGCTCTCTCTCTTTCATCTGCTTGCCAATGTTACATTTTACACCCTCCGTATAAGAGTATGCTAATTCTGTCAATTACACCTCTGACAGCCATGGATTGCACTGAGCCTTTTATCGCAGTAATGTATACTACTTTTCAGGGAAAATTCATACAACATATACCACCATCCTAAGCTTACCTCGTCACAAGAAAACCATACATTGAGGTTGTAAAGTAGCCTATCCTATGAAGCTTCATAAACCGAATATGTTGGAAAATACTGAATTACCGTGAATGGGATTTCTTTACATCTGTGATCTATCTTCATTAGTGGCTGCGGATTTGATCAATTAATGCAGTGATATGGCAATGAATCAAAGGAGATTAAGTAATGACCTTTAATCTTCAACTTCAACTGTTTTAACCAAGTAGTCATTTCAGTCCCAATATCACAATCTGATCTGTGCTAGAGCTGTTTATTTTGTACTCCTCCTGACAGTAATAACATGTTAATAACATGCATATACTGTGCCTCTGTTCTTGCGCTTCTCTTCCAGCAGTCTGTCTCATCAGCCCCCCTTCCCCATCCTCATAATGAAGCCAACAACTCTTTCACCAGCCATTTGTGAGTCTAAACCCCTTGAATTGGGTTATTTGTTTGCATTTCTCGAAATATGATTCTTTAAAAAACAATCCAAGTATGTGTATTGTGTGTTGATGTGTGTGTGAGTTGATGTTTGTGTGCCTCCTTTCCATTTCCCTCTCTGTGTGGGCAAAGTGTGTGCGTGCGTTCATGTGTGTATGACCACAAGAGCCATCAACAGCACCAGTTAGGCAAAAGCAAATCCTTCTTTTCGAATTCAGTAATTTGGAAATACTCCATCAGTTGCCACATAAATATGAATGTACAAAAGTACGTTTCCAGGGAGATTTATTGAAGAGGTTTCTGGTTCTTTCATATAGAAGAACACACATCAGCACACATACACACTATGTTTGCCCATAAACTAAATTCCTCTCTGCTTTGGATCAAAATTAAAGGACTTACCTGCAATTTGGATTCTCCTTATTTAGAGTTACTTACCTCTACTGTATTATTCCCTGACTTTTCATCAAGGTCCTGTTTGCCTAAAGAACAAGAAGCAATAATATCAAGGTACACCATACATTAAAAGCCAAATGAATAAATGTATGTTGCTTCCATACCTGAAGTGATTTTCATATATAATAATTTAGCTTTTTACCTTAAAAAAACTAAAATCAAAGCATAATGTAAAACACAATTTGGTGCTTGTCAGAAAGCATGTATTCTTCAGCTGACATTCCATTAAAATATACTGAATACTGCCAATATTAGATCACTTAACTTAACAAAGAAAAGTCCAGCGCAAATCAAGCAAGTTACACAGAGTTCATAGGGTTACAGTTACAGCTGTTTCTGTAAACAAAAAATCTTAGATAATGCAGGTTCTGCTATTTAAAAGCTACATCTTAAAATAAACAACAGACTCTCCACAAATATTTGGTGAACCATAAAACACTCTATCCAAGTCAGTAGAAAGCAGTTGCCAAAAAATATGTGATGGGTTTATTTGCAGACAATGTCCTTTCTTCCTTGCACTTGTAAAAGTTTTTTTCTTACACAAACATGTAGCCATCGATTTTATGCCGCATTATTTTTCTATTCGTCTTGGAAAAACCTTGGTAAATTATGCTTTTACACAGGATTACATTGACACATTGTAAGTAGAAAAGGTAAAGACATTGAGGCAAAGTATGTGTATATCTGAGTGACTAGAGGACTGAGTTAAAGGACAACTACGCTACAGAAACAGCCATATAACATGTTTACTATAAACAGACAGCTTCTAGTTACACTTGAAGGCAACGGCAAATGCATGCAAATACACATAGGCAGAAGAGTGTACAAAAATAGCATAGCATCAGATATTCTGAAAATGACTTTTGTGTGGAGCTCAAATTTACTTCATTTCAGGTTTTGATTACTAATGTTTTATAAATGATTGATAGATGCCTAAAAATCATTTTATCATATTGTATTGCACAAGAGGATGGGAAAAGAGCTATAGATACAATATAATATAATAATTATTATTATTTGACTGGATTAAAATTATGAGGAGTGAATATATTATTACTATCTTACTAAGGTAGCTTTCTTTTTTTAACTAAAGAATATGCTTTTGATACATTGTTTTATTAGTTTCAAAACCAAAGAAAATCACACTGCTTTATTGTATGATTAGAGCATCCACTGGTAACGAATAACTGTGCTTATTTTTGTATGAAACAATCAAACATTATGTTTGCATTATATATAATATATATAAACCCAGAAATAATATCTGAAATACTGTTTATGTCTTTTCTGTTCTCTAATAAGCACTAACCAACACTACACAGAGCAACCTGTGGTGCAGAAACGGGACAATGGCACATCTGAAAGAGGGATGATCATTAGATAAGAATATAGAAGCCACATTCTTCAATTATTTCGCTTATTCCGAGACACTTTTCCACACACAGACAAAAATCAGAGCTCCATTTGCTGGAAACATTACTAGAAATGCTCACGTTGCTTTCAATGATCCACTTAAATACGTAGTAAGGAGTTCAGCCCCAGCAACACAATTCCTCATGAATGATACAGTGCTTTAATATTGGATTTAAAAAAAAAACAACAAAGAAACAAAAAGAAGTGTGGGTACCTGGTGGGGAGCCCTGCTTTCCTCGGATCTCCAGCTGCGTCCCGTTGTTTTTTGCAGAATGAGTCTTCGCTCCCTGCTGTTTCTCTAGCTCCCCTATAAACACATTACAGGAAAAACCTCGTTAGACTTACCAGAAAGGGAGCTCTAATAACACTTACATGTCATATTGGAACAGCATGGGACAGGAGTTTACGGTCTAAGGCAATTACTAAATGGTACTGTTCCCCACTTGATGAATTAAATGTTTTGACAGAATGCTAACTATTCATCATCTCTGACAGAAATGTAAAAGGAGAGTCACAAAAATTCATGAGCATCAAAATAATATTGTACATTTAACTTTAAAGGGGTAATTTATATCAAAACCATTTGAATCTCAACTATAATGTCCCACTGAGTGTATAAGTTTTGGTGTATAACTAAGTATTCTTACTCCCTTCTTAAAATGAAAGATGTCTCATTAAATCAGAGAACTGGGTCAATTGTGAAATTAGTTCAATTTGATTGTTTCATGTTATGTAATGCAGTTAATCATTTTAATGCACAAAGTTTTAATCTCACATGAAAACAGACGCTGCAGACAAATGATCACTGATCTTGATGATAGAAAATAGTAGACTGTGTAGATCATACTTCACAGCATGGATGCCTCTTTGTGTGATTATTTTATTCAGAATGAAGAACCCTTCACTGCTCTGTGTTTTGGCAGAGCATTGTTTTACTTGGACTGTACGGTTTTACACATATTTGACATAATTTCTACTACAGCCTTTTGATCAAAGGGGATTAAACATGTAACCAGGTTTTATGACTGTTTACAGAGAATTCAAAGTTAACTTGGATGATTATAAGGATAATTTAGTGGCCCTACTTAGTCAAAAGCCTTGGGCTGGACTCAATTTATAATGAATACATGTGTTTGTGGTAATTATGAAACACTTATGGCTTTATTATGATTAAGTTATGTATTAGGTGAAAGCACCTAAAAATGAATCATCTACTTTAATTCATAATGCTGAGTTATTTCATTGTATTATTTTCTTGCAACTCTTCCCATGAAAATCTGCACTTTAATTGATCATATGTTTTTATAGACACGCTCTCCATGGGGCAGTAGTGTGGACTCCCAGTTGGTTCCAGGAACATGATTATATTTATTTTTGAAAAATATAGCTTATATCCGATTCGCTGGATCATATCTACAGAGATGAAAAGTCTCCAAAACATGTTCATACTTTTCTTTTCGAGCTTTACAGCATTAAAGGTGATAGAGAGGCTTGTGTTGAAGCAGGACTGTCTGAACATTTGATTTAAGAAAGGATAAAAAAAGTCTGTTCAAACAAAACACATAAAGGCAAATACTGCTAGCTACTGACTTTCACAGCCTTTGGGGTGAAGTCTGGATTACAAAAGGTCAGTTACTGCATATTTAATTCAAAGTTATTTATAAAGGCCAGTCTCTTCAGTAGAAATTCGTTTTCCTAAAGCAGGCCTGGGCTTAGGCTCATACTTCTGTCAATGATGGACATTTCAAAGGGCAGCCTCTTGGCAACAGGGAATTATTCTGTCATAATGGAAACCTTTTGCTTGAAATGTTTGGTACTCGTTGCTTCTGTTGTGGACAATAGTACATTCAAAAACATACTGAATTACACTTTTCTCCGGCTTTGAGATAATATAAGGTATGTTAGCATGAAGTTGTGGTCGTTCCTGGTCTTCCCCTGCGTTCTCGGCTACATTTTGTCTTGGCACAGGAATTCAGTGCTGGGTGTAGCACCACTTGGCCAGCAGGCCAGCACTACACCTCCCAGAAGCCCCGGGAGGATGAACCATGCTAAGAAAGCATGTGACCCACCGCACACTGCTGATTGGCTGACTTCCTGCATAAAAGCAGGAAGTCGGAATGCTTTGTTGTGTAGTGTTGGGGTTGAAGCAGAAAGAGAACATGCTGAGTGTGGGAAACAAACGGTGATGAACTTTTGATTTATGGACTTTGACTACCCTTTGGATCGTGATTTGGACTTGTTTGCTGTGTGTTTAGTGTCTGACTTGTTGTTCCACTGTTTAGTTAGGCTCAACCAGGAGCTAGGGCTTTGTTTTGTATTTTATTTTGTCTTGCACTGTAATAATAAACCAGCACTAGTGCACTATACCCCTGTTCCTGTGTCAATTTCCTGAGGCCCTGCCTATTTCAAGAGCCTGGCATCGTGGCAGCCCCCCACGGTGTGACAGTACAATATCTTCTATAATGTGCAAGTAAAAGTCTTGACCTAAGCAAGGGTTTACAATGGGAAGGATCAATGGATCTTACTATTATTGGTTCAAATAAGATCTGAGCAGCTTTATTGGGGTAAATATTATATTCACATGTTTTGTAGGTCTCTGTTTTCAGTGGCCAATTTCAAAATCTATTACACAATAAACATTGAAGTAAAGGCCATGTGTACATGTTTTAAGCATATATACACTTTCAGCAAGATTTCTTTTTCAAAAGCCTTTCAGGTTATTCCAAAAGGTCAAGTGGAGATTCAGACCTCCAGATAATGCAGACAAATGCATAGTCTGTTTCATTTATTTAAATTTGAATTATAAACCATTTAATTTTTCGGTATTGTTTCTTTCTTTCTTTTTTTCCCAGAAAGCTCCTTCCAAGTATTTCTTAAACTTAGTCACTCTGTTCGACTGCCTTTGCTACAACCTTTGATAACAGACTGTTTAGAAATAAAAATGTGCTCGGACTGCATAAAGCTACGGCTTTTTCGAGAAATCCCTAGATATCCCCAGATAAATAATAGATGCCTTCAAGATAGTGTTAAATTGCTCGAATACAAATCTGTTCTTTACATCTGTGGGTTACAGGCTCACCACAGCAACTGAAAAATATAGTTTTAATTACTTACTTTAATAACTTGAATGTATCTTCTAATTATGTACCTCATAATTTTCATAATCATTTATCATATTTACATTAAAAAAGTGCTGGAAGTACAGCCCTGATCCTAATTATACAATTTACATTGAATTCTTTAGAAATCTTTTTTTTTCCTTGTTGATTAAAGATATATACTTCAATGGCAGACCCTGGTGAAAGATTTCAGACCCACAATCAGTAGCTTTGCATCTTGAGAACTGGCCTTTTCACTTTTTACAACAAATTTAAAAAATAGTACAATAAAGTGTGTGGATTTTCTTGATTGCAAACTGACTAAGACAGGTCATAAGATTATTAAACTCGCTTGCTCTGTCACAAGGAATAAGTCATATCTGGGTATTTTGTTAATTTTACTTTACCTGTTATCATTTAATTTACATTTCAAAGTTCTAGGCTGTATTGTTCATTTTACAAAATTAATGAATAAAGAATATGCTAATTTAAACTTTTCGTTGCAGTATGATACTTCAAAATTAAAATATGGATTTTTAACTTTTTTGCTTTAAATAGGTTTTAATTGTATTCTTGGATTCTTTGAGTGGTATTTAAATGGGTCAAGAATATTCCATTGTCTTTTTACAAATAATGACTGAAAGTGAACAATATATATATATTTTTCTTCTTTTACTTACTTTCCAGAATTACTCTTTGAGCTAGCAACCAGCAACCTTATGTGATTAAAGTTAACTCTTTGGCACATACTGTATGTTCTCAATCAGGCTTCTGGTACTGAGTACGTTTTGCCCTTTTATTCTATAACTGAATAACTTTCTTTATTAATATAAATGTATTTCATTCTCAAACCATAAGCTCCCAACGCTGGAGGTTTGTACACTCTACTGATTTCACAGAGGGCTTACGTCACTGTAACGACCTCATGTACATGATGAGCCAAATTGCACAAGACATTACTAAGGTTACAGTCTGGCTGAACTTCCTCACAAAATGGAAATGAAAAGCTTGTTCACGGTGGAGGACAATTCAGACACACAGCTGTTTGAGGTAAAACTGCTCACTAGCTGCGTTAATCATGGCTATTAATGTTGGTTGGAATGTTCTCAAACACACTGTTAACTATAAACCATAGTTTTCCACCGCATTCCCATTACACTTTCTGCCACCGAGGCTGCAGTGTTGAAAAGGAAGGTACTCACAATCGATGCGGATCTGCTCCATCTCAGACACCTCTGCGATCGACTCCTTCAGGTCTTCCACGAACTTGAGCAGCTCCTCCGCGCTCTGGGCACAGAAGTTCAGCACCTGCTTTTTCTCCGAGCCCGAGAAAGGAGAGACGATCGTGATCCCATGGGGGTAATCTGCAAAGCATACGTGGCGGATGAGAGTGGAAAACAATTCTGAATGGGTTTGACCGCCAGAGGCTTGATCAACTTGACTCTGCTTAAGATGACATTTATGAAAGGCACCGGTTTCAACCGATTATGCTCTGAAGTGTGGAAGTATTGTAGTATGAAATCAGCTCTGTCGTCTGTGTTGGTGGAGTTAGAAAGGTGCATGAATGGGAAACAAATGTCTTGGCACCTGCAGGGACTGACTCTGGGCAACA
Source organism: Amia ocellicauda (assembly GCF_036373705.1). NCBI lineage: Eukaryota > Metazoa > Chordata > Actinopteri > Amiiformes > Amiidae > Amia > Amia ocellicauda. The sequence continues at coordinate 22,246,219 of NC_089864.1, read as the reverse complement.
GGGCACTATAAGGGCACTGATGCCCCCTGCAATGAAGTGGGGTCTACCCTGGGTTACATGGATGGACATGACATGGTAGGTCACGAGGCACAGTGCAGATGTAGTCTGAGGTTACAGTGCTAATGAGTAATACAGTAGCTCATGGTGAATAAGCGCGGAAAATTAATTTCATAAAATCCTTTGGTGTTTTAAAAACTTCATATCTTTCAGAGAGTGCAAGAATATACAAACTAAATTGAGGTATAACAAAAAAAAACATCAATAATTAATATTCTAATTGACAGATTTGTAATTTGCAAACCAATAATACCAAAAAATAGCACTAGAAATGTACCTGAACATCACAGAGGATTTTAATTTTGAAAGATCCACGTTTTAGCAGTAAAAACCTATTGTCTCAACATCTAATAAACAAACTGACCATCCATTTACAAATGGGACAAGGGAGTATGGAATACATTTATGAATCCTACTGGCTTTTTTAAATTAAGAATAGTCTAAGGAATTATAGTTTTTGTTCTAGGCACAGCTCAAGAAAATAAAGCCATTAGCTTAACTAATATGTAGTACAGCCAAGGGATGTGCGGTTTGATTTTCAAAGTGGAATTTGCTCCCAATTTTGTATAAAATAATGGTAAAAATGTAAATTTAGCAGCATACAATATTATCCCCCACAAAACTAAATGTTCTGTGATTCACTATGGAATTAATTTGGAGGCAGAAAAGAAATTATCCTGTTACATGCGCCCCCCCCCAAAGTTCTTCTTTACTGATGGGCACTAATGACATATTTAAGGCTGGGCAGGGAAGCCATTGATAAGAACTTAGAAAGACAAAGTGCACAGTTTGTACCCCATTATTGAAACTCCCGGTGAGTGAATTACAATTGATTTAGGAGGCCCATTGATAAAGTCAGCAAGAGGCCAACAATACATTTCAGTGGTAATAGATTATGCCACTCACTATCCAGAAACCTTGCCTTTATCAGCCACAGAAAGATGGAGTAATGGATAGGTTCATTAAGATGCTGAAGGCCATTCTGAAACAGTATTAGACAAGGATGGATAGAGTCTGGATGTCTTATTATCTTATCTTAGGTACCCCGATCTTCCACTGGGCTTTCTCCTTTCTCACTCTCATGTGGGTGGCAGCCCAGAGGAATTCTAGGCGTTGCATTAGGTCCATGGGAAAGAGTGCCCACCACTTGTGTGGTGTAATAGAACAATTAGCATCAATTCAGGATGAAAGAGCTGCATTCCCACCCACTGACAGACAGTCCATGCAGCAGGCACCAGACACCCACCGACAGCACTTTCAATTCAATTCAATTCAATTCAATTCACCTGCCACTTGGCATGTTCCATATGAGGACATGGAAGGGGTAAATGAGATGTACTGCAAAGCGCTAAACCTGGACAGATCTACCATATAAATATGCTACGACAAATAGAGAAATACCCATTGTGTAGATGGAGGGGGTTACAATTAAAGTGCAGAGGAATGCGATTGTTTTGTTGTAGAAACCATTGTTACTTATTTTTACCCAAACGTGTCATCGTGACTAATGGTTTAGCTGTGGAGGAATAAGTTACATCCTCAGCTACAGAAGATCCAGTGTGTTTGTAGCAAGGGAGGTGGAAGGTCTGTATTATCTTGAGATTGTGTAGGAGTTTGTAGTATATATATTTTTTTGTTTTCTGTTTGCTATAGACAGTTATATTCCAGTAACAATATATCCCTAACCATATTCTAATTACCTTTTAATTGGTTCTTTGGGAAAACTGTTGACTAGACTAAATGCATTCTTGGACTCAAATAAACTGCCAAAAAGAAGCAATCCTCCTGACTCTACTCACTCGTGACCAACCTTCTACGTTACTTTGTGACATGCATGAAATACTTAAATGTATTTACTGCTTAAAGCCGGTAGCATTATACATTGACATTACTGCTAAAGCACATTTTAAAGATTGTCTCTTTCTGTGTTAATGTTGTTGTTGAATAGTTGATGCATTAGCTTTTTGGAAATCAGTCTTTCCTCGGTATAAAATTTGTCATCACCCCACCTTTATTGGTTAAATGTTATGAAATGATAAGTGAGCTACCCATCTGACATTACTTTGCTTAATTTAGCACAGCTAGAGCAAAACCAACATGAATGAAGAAATACTACGGGAGTGTCAAGCAGTCTAAATTATATTATATCGGTCGTTAGGAGATTAATTTAATCATTTCTTCTGTAATGAAACACTGCAGGTTGATTACTGTTCTGTTTCTGTAGCTGCTTGATTCCTCTAGTTGGAAGAGTCATAAAAACATAATCAAACATAATTTCAAATTAGAAATCCTCTTTGGATATCAATTGCATTTCCATTTTATATTTAGAGGTCATGCTACAGTTTCTTATAATGTATTCACAAAATGTTTGGAAGGCCAGTGAACACCCACCTGAAGCAAAAGACACAAACAGAGCAACACACAAGCCTATTACACAAACTTAAGTCTGCTGCTTTTCAAAAGGTCTGTTTTAGTCAAGTAATCAATCTTGCCTAAGAAAATATTACAGCGTTGTTAATATATCATGAAAAAACAGCCCTAATTAGATCCCCCACAGTTCACGTCATTATAATAAAAATATTCAACAAAAGTAAGTCTTCAATAAATATATATTTGGAATGACAATTTTACAGACTCCTTTTTAATAGCATGATGACTTAAAATTAATTAATTTATGCAGCATAATTCTGGGAGAAACTAAAAAGTTACATTTGCTATCTGATATACCTAACAGCCAAACTACTGTCACATACACACAAAAGCAAGGGCATGAATCTATTTTCAGTTTAATTCAAGTGGGTAGAATTTCTATAGCTCACAAAAGGAAGAAAGAAAAAGCAAAAAGCTTTATTCGGATCTATTACCATGCAGAAAAGTGTTTTTTAAAAGAAAATGTTGATTGATTTCCTACTCAAGCTGCACTTTGTGATAGACGCAGCTACCGCTTTCCATGTCAGAGAGAAAGAAAGAAAACAAAAAAGAGAACTTACATTCATTCTCAAAGAGGTGAAACTGCATTCCCAAGAGACCCATCGCTTTGCAGAATGTGTAGGTGGCTGAACTTTTCTTTTTAGGACACAACTTCAGTATCTAAAACAAACACACACAAAAACAATAACAAATAAACCACAATTTATCCTTCACGGTGGAAAAGGGTGAATGAGTGAATAATACCACGTGTTTCTTTAACAGGTGTATTCAGAAAAACACCCACACAATGCAGACTCAAAGACCACCAGGGGACAGCAGTCTGCACTGGGGTTCATTAGAGAAAACATTTCCTCAAGAAGTAAGCTGAAAAGCAACTTAATATAGAACTGACAAATCTGTTTGTTGAAGTATTGTTTGATTTACTACCTAAGCTTAAAAAAAAAAAAAAAAAAAAAAAATCACTACTACAATTTCATAATTTATTTTGAATAGGCTAAAGACATTCACAAGCCGTGGGAGGATGTCGTTGGCTTACCACGAGCAAGTCGTTGAACAGGAACACTTCTCTCTGGTGGGCTGCCTGCTTCTGGGCCTTATTGACGTCTGTGACCTCGAAAAGCCGGCTACAGCACACCAGCCTCCTGTGAGGCACGGACAGCACCTGGCAGAGCAAGCACAGGGAGATTATTCAGACAGAGGTGTCGCCAGGTCACCTCAATCGATCCTAACATTATCTGCTAAGAAAAACAAATGACAACAACAACACATTTGTTTTTTTATCAACCAAAACAGCACACCTCCCATACTGTGTTCAGTTGCACAGCTTTAAAGGGAAAAATGAGGAGAATGTTCTATCAGTTAACAGCAGGCTTCTTTATCCTCGTATGTTGTCATATGTGGTCACTGATCACCATTGTCTGATCAGAACCGCCAACACACGCTCAGAAGCATTGACAAACACCCACCAAAATGATCCCACCCACACTCCCTGTCTTTTGGAAATTACAGCATTCCTCCGTGAAGACTTGGTCAGTTATTCATTATTTACATTTTAGTTTTGGACAACTAAGGAAGTAGCACGGGAGACTGGTTCTGCATTTTATAAACTTTGATGTGTTGATAATTATTTCCATCTAAGCTCCTCGTGCAGTAGCAGCACATGTATTAACAACTCAAGTGTGTGCAAGTGTTACGCTAAATTAATTAAAAACCAATAAAATACCAAAATATGCGTTTACTTTTCTTATAAATCTGTTTGGGGACATTGAATGGGGTGTTCAAATAACCGTGCTGCTTTATATTTATATATACAAACACACACGGACCCAGACTTATTACAAATCAATCATTTTGAAACAACAGCTAACAGCTTCAGAAATGAACAAGAATGTCAAACATAGTAGGAAATAGGAGACTAAGGGCCGGATTAAATCAAAATTTTGACCCACCTGCTAATAGCAAACTACAAACCTGTTCACCGTAGTGGTTACATTTATGATTAGAAGAAAGTGTCATCTTACTAAAAATGAAGCTGAAGAGTACAGTGCTGTAGTTTTGTATTAGCGGGTCGGTCAAAGTTTTGAAGTTAAATTAGCCATCCATTGTTATGAGTCGAACCTACACTACTGGTCAAAAGTTTTAGAACACCTAAATTGTTCCAGTATTTATTCAAATGTACGCAGTTTAATGTCTCGATGTACTCTGAAATTAAAGCATAGAACAACAAAATAATAATCATGGAATCGTTTGATTTAACAAAATTTAACCCCTTAAGCTGACAAACCCCTCTGGTACCCTGGCACCAAATCTGAGACTCTCAGCTTTCTAACAATGTGAAGCATTTTCTGATGTGAAGAAATTGTTTTTTATACCCACCTGCATTTAAGCCCCCCCCCAATCCGCATTCTGAAATGGGGGGGTGGGGGGATACTTGGTCTGAGTAGGAATACAAAATCTCAGAAAATATTGACAATGACATATTCTGGAACCCGACAGTCTACTGATCAAAACAAGACCATCCACGTTTTGGTAGAAGCAACACTCACCCATAGAGAGCTCAAAATGTCAAGATGGAAAACTCTGTACAGTGTACTAATACACAACGATTTTACATAATTGGATCTGAACTTTTCTGTGTTTGATAGAAACATTGAATAATTAATTAATTGTTAGGTTGTTCTGAACAAAACAAGCCTATTTGTCACTTCTATGTACAGGAACTGCGGGTAACACTGCCAAATAATCCTTAAGAGGGTGTAGTAACACAGTATATAACTCTGAAATGTACATTATTTATAACCTAAACTTTTTTTTTTCAATCTCTGGCAGTTTACTGTTTACGTTTGTACCATTTCAGGTTATTCACTGGACTTGAACTTCTTACATTTCAATAAAAACTGGAAAAATTGGGGTGTTCTAAAACTTTTGACCACATTATAAATGTTTTTAAAAACTTGTCATTTTATTTACAGTCCTTCAAAGTGCTTCCAAATATGAATGTCTTAACCCACTGAGAACAGCAAGCACACTGTTTGACTTATGAAGCCTATGATGACTGGGACAAGGCTGCAGTTTGATACCAGCATCGTTGTCTTAAGTTCAGAGTGGTGCTGGGTCGGTACAGCGGAAGACCTTTGATATTTCAAAGGAAGACGACCAAAATAAGTTCAAAGGAATGATAACAACAACAGGTCCTGAGGAATTTGTAAGGTAGTGTGCTCATCATCTTTTCCAGACATCTTTTATTTGGTAGACTACAACACTGAATAACTCTGTCTGAAGCTTCTGATACAAAACGCAGCGGGAGTCAGGATTTGGTTTTTGATTTCTCTCATGTGCCCTTGGTTTCTCTAACACATGCAAACCTTAATGGAAGATGCAGAGAACAACACCACTTAGGAGAAAATGTGCTGAACAGGTTTGTAAGATGTAAACCCTACGGTACTGTTGCTCCGGTAAATTTACCAGAGAATATTTGCGCTTTTAACTAGTTTAGTTTACTGTGGTTCTATCATAGTCGTACAGAGGTTTCTAATGGTGTTATCATGCAGTCCTATTCTACCATGAATAAACCCTGGTCTACCAAAGCAAATATTGTAAATATCTATCATGGAATGTAATGGAATTCCCATGGTCCAGTGTGGTGAAGCAAATTGAAGAAATCCACAGTAAAATTTGATAAAACCACAGTAAAACCATCTTCAAACAATCTATGGTGCATTTACCAAGGTAAGGCCAGGGCTAGGAGGTCACAGTCCAGCAGATTTTATACGTTTAACATCTTAAGGATTGGTGCGGAGAATTAAACTGCTCCATTTGAGAAAATAATCCATTCAGCTTGATAATTAAGAGCTCAGGTAGAAAGAAATATGAAAGCCCTTGCAGCTCTCCACAGATGTCGTTATACACCCCTGCTATGACTTCAAATAAACCAGCTCAATATTTTTCCATTGCTGACATCGCACAGTGGGGCACAGCAGCCTATCCCCGGAGAGCCATTTCAATTATAAGATTGACGGGAAAAAGGCAATAATTGAATAGAAATTGTTTTGAAACATCTACTAATCCAGTTTCATGCTGCATAATTCATTGCTGCATTCATGAGGGGCATCAAAATGAACTGTACTTTGAAATAGCGTTTGTGCATTCCTTCTGAGAAGAACCTGACACTGAAATTTAAACCTCTGAAAGAAAAACGTATATTTATGCCTTGCATTCGTAATTTGGAATAGCCTTTAAAATAATATAGTTACATTAAAGATATATGTTTAAATCTGTTAAATTCCAAGCGCTATTTGAAACATTTTCAATTATAAATGTGTAGTTAAACACATGTACAGTCAATAAAATATGAGGCATATATACATTCATACATATATACATAAAAAAAGGTATACACATACACTTTTGTTTAATCTGCTGCTTAAAGTAATCTCAGTATAGATATAGAAAATAAATATTTAAAAGAAAACAATCTTAATAAAAGCTGAAACACATTAAAGGAAAATATAATACACAAATGTGTATTTCTCTTTCAAGAGCTCCAATTCAACTACTCCCAAGTTATCTGTCTGTGTGTTGTAATTTACAATGCACCCTGCTAGATCACAAACAGCTGTAAGGTACATATATTTCTACAACAAACTAATGTTGTCAATGCCAACAGCTGCTCATTTTTAAATGCTTACTTTTTAAATGCGATGGTATAGTTAAAATCAAAATGAAACATGTATCTGATATTACTCCAGGGCAAAACATCATAAAAACCTAACAACAACTTTAGTTTAACATCTGTACCGTAAACTCAATGAACCTTTAAAAGGCTAAGAGTGTACTGTGGTCATGTTTGATTGACAGCTAAGAGATAAGATCTTTGAGGGATAAAAGTGTGGTCATAAAGTTCAGATTACATAACACTTTTAAAATATATATAAAAAAAAATAAAGTGCAGGGAGTTCTGAGGCAAAAAGGGAGAGCAGGAACAGGACAGAGAGAGTGTAGAGAGAGATAGAGAGAGTTTAAAGAAGCAGCTTCTTCACTCCAGGCGAATACAGCAGGAGTGAGTAACTGAAGTAGAGGCCAGGATTTCATCCTGTGTTGCTATTAGAGACTTGGCAAATATCTTCCTTCACTTGCATTGCATCGAGTTTTGAAAAGAATATGTCTGATGAAAGTAAGAGCACTTACAAAATGCAAGTTTTAGAGGCAACATACGTACGTGTTTTGTATTTTGCGTTTATAACTTGTTAATGTGTTAAGCTTTCTTTAACTCTTTAAAGCTATACTATGGGATTAGGCATAGCTGTGATGATAGTGTTATATTATTATTATTATTATTATTTATTTATTTATTTATTGGCAGACGCCCTTATCCAAGTGCAATACAAAGTGCAAAAATACAGTTCAGTACAAGTCTTCAAACATACATGTATATGATTTAAACAAATATTAATTAGTCACTTTTTATATTTTTTAATTGTAAATGTACGAGTAATTGTCATGCTAGGTATTAGCAGTGGTAATATATTAAGCAATTAAGTAGTGGTAATGTGTAATACAGAGCTTTTTTCATTTTTAAATGTTCAACTTCTATTCATATAAGAGGTGTTAACATGAGATTTCTTTAAGGTAGCCAGAATCATAACAACATAAACCTTCAGTTGAAAGTATTCACACCCTTCATTAGAAACAATGTAATTCATTTTGTTTAATAAATATCGGTCATTAATAATCCTTGACTACCACTGCATTGATTTCGAATGTGGCCCATGAGGAAATTAAGCTTTTAAAAGGTGACCAATTTACTAATACTGGAAATAAAACTGCATGGGCAAGCAGGGGCCGTACTTTTACATGGCATTTTGTAGGTAGTATGTAGACGGCCTCACCGTTTTCATGCCAACGATGGACTGCTCCACCTTGGTGACATACGTGACGTGGTCTTCATTAGAGCGCAGCTCTCTCTGCTGGATTCGCTCATAGATGCCAACCACCATCTCTCGAGGGATATCGGCCCCATCGTCCACTCCTAGTGGGAAACAAAACAGTGTTCATATATTCATCACATTCAAATTTGGACTCTTTGATTTACTTTTTTCGGATAGATCTAAAATAAACGTAATTTATTTATACAGTGTAGAGAGGAATATTTGTGCCGTCTTCCTGAAGACCACTGAAGGTAAGATGTGACTGACTGGTAATTGCTCAGTCAAATCTAGTGTTAGTTTAGACTATTTTATATATAAATCATGGCCACCAGACTCAAATATTGTGTAGACCAAATCTGTTGATATAATGAAAGTAAAGTAAAATTGCAGTCAAATAAAAGTGTCAGAAACGCTAATCCAATCTAAGTTCACAAACTAACTTGACTTGATCTGGTCTTAGATAAATTAGCTATTATTGGCAATTTATCCCAGCGATTCCTAATCGGAATCGGAACGAAAACATGATACACCAATGTCATTGATGGCAATATTACAAGTAAAATGACAGAACTAAACAAAATCACAAAAAATCTATATGTGAAATTCAACACGTCTAGATGGCTAGGACATGCAAGAACATGTGCTGTTCCTTGCATGACTGTAAGACTGTCAGCCAACCACTTCTATCTATCAATCACAGAAAACATTAACAGCAAAAAATAAGGTATGGCTGATTGCATGTTAAATAATCTGTGATGTTTGCTACTCATAGTGGAATATTTTACTCAGTCATTGACAGCAGGCTGTCTCTTCTGCCTCTAACAGTCAAGAAATGGTTTTGTGTATTTACTTTATCATTTTATTTGTTACATAACCAGAATGCATAAAAAACAAATTATCAGTTTGCATTATCTATGAAAGTCCCCTCTGTTCTTGTGGGTGGCATCTTCATGTTTTTCTACTGTTTCCAGAACCTCGAAAGGTCACAAAATGTGTCATTAGCATTTGGTGGCATCCTACACACAGACCATATTTAGAGGTAAGACAGTTAACTAGTTCCGGCCCTCACCTTTTTTAATCCTTAAAAAAAATCTACATACAGTAAAATAGTGTCATAATTCTAGTCTTCTCATAGTATGTCTTCTAAAAAAAAACGTATAAAAAATTATCATGTTTTAATCTTACTATACCTCAATAACAGTCCCTCTGAAAATGTGGAGCTCTAACATTATTACACCAGGAGCTTTAGCAATGATGAGTACATTTCCCCTGACTGGTCATAATACAATGCCAGGGAGACAGCTGTTGGTTCTGTGATCTGAAACTACATGGCGCACAGTAAGTACACCATTGAATTCTTATCAGAAATCCTGGCCTCCAGAGATGAAAGACTTCCAGGTTACAGATTTAGCTAAACAGTTGCTGCTGTCACATCGCTTACAACTCCAAAAGGCATCCGGGGTTTCAGAGAGCTGGGAAATATTAAAGCAAACTAGCAACACTGGAGGATAGACGGTGGATCTAAAGGCAGTGCTCCCCCGATCTCCAGCTGTTACCACAGTAAGCTTTTGTAAGAACACAAATAGTATAATAGTGTACAAAAGGCATTTTTAAAGTAATAATTTTAAAGTAATAACACTGGCTCTGAAATCCTGTGATACTGCTCAGCTACAGCATCACCTTGAAGCTTGATTTGGCGTAGTGAGTTGGCATGTGCCAGATGGCAAACAAGGTTATGCCTGATCAAGGTTTTTATTGGAGGCCCCCTTGGTGGCGAGTAGGTAAACGTTCCCCTCTGGACCATAAAATCTAAAGAGATGGTGACAGGTATTTGAGGTATTGGCTGGGATTAAAGCAAAAGTTTGACCCACCCGCTAATAGAAAACTACAGAACTGAACTCAGTTAGTTGGCACTTTCTTCCAGTCATAAATGTCACCGCTATGATGTACAGGTTTGTAGTTTTCTATTAGCGGATTGATTTAATCCGGCCCATTATTTCACATTCTGTCCACTCAGGACTTTACTTTCATACAAAATGTAACCTGCCTATTCAATAACAATGCTGATTGTGCCACAGACTTCTTACATCTTTTAGAGTGTAGACTGGGAAGATGTTTTGACTGCATGGTATTGGTTTCATTGGTTGCTTCTGTTGCCATTCTTGGCAGGCTTGTTCTCGAGAATACTGCATAACATGTCCAAACAGGCACTTGAATTTTCACGTTCTTTACAAGCATACTTATTTGGACAACAGACTGTCCAGTTCAGACCAGGTCCTCGTAAGTCTCTTATTTGTATTATTCCCCAGGCCCTGTTCAGCTTCCTCAGCACCTGGTCACCAGCAATACCTACCTTGGCTGGCAGCCATTTTGCATCCAACCAAGATGCGGTGCAAGTTAGCTCCAAGTGCTTCACAGATCTTGCAACAGGAATTTTGCCCTTTCTTAATATGTAGGTCCACCAGTTGATCACATAAGAAAGAATAAGTATGATATTGCCATTTGCCACATGGAGACTTGGCTCCAGGCAGTACTAACCCACTGCTTATTTCCAGGTTGATGTTCCAGACCTTTCTCCACAGCTCCAAAGATCTCTTTGAAACACCATAGCTTGAGTTTTCCTGCTACACTATAATTATGTATTTCCATCAGGGAATAAAATTGGAGTGTTCCAGGTATTGCTCGACCCTAACCCCTGCGCTGTATCTGAGGTCTGATTGGGGAACACCTACACGTGGTCTTCATCGTGTCGTTGCTGGCACTAGGGTTGTAGCACTCTATGTAGCTTCTTCTAATTGGTTGACCTTCTAAAACTAATGCCCTCTGATTACTGTATAGTCACATCTCATTGGCTAGCAGATTGTAGCCAACTAGGAGATGCTTCTTGGGAAATATTTTCAGGGAGTTGCTTGCGTTTGTAGAAGCAAAATCTAAAAACATTTACACAGACTGAAACCTTTAAAAAAAACAGAGGAAAGACACCATACCACTTTCAAATGTGATGTTGAAAGCTAAGCTCTGAGGATAACTAAACCTTTTCTGTTTCATTTAACATTCAAGGGATCACCACTAAAACTGTAGGACAGCCCCATCAAGCTTCAGAGAACTGTCAACTCACCACGCAGGTTGCGAATGAAGTCTTCCAGCATCATCTTGCGGTCAGGCTTGATATTTGGGCTGTACATGTCTGTGTTGAGGAGGATGATGGCAAAGGCCAGGATGAAGATGGTATCGGGGTTGTGGAACTGCTGCACCACGTCTGGATTACACATGCAATAGCGCTGGCTGTGAGTGGGAGAGAAGGAAACAGTTTTTAATATTTGTCGCAATAGACAGCATTGTGTTGATGTAGGGTTAATGAAATTGTATCAACAATGTTATCAATTCCCATTCACAAAGTCAACCCAAAAGACTCCTTCAATACAGCATACAGGATGATATAGAAACGGCTAATTGAGGTTCTGGGATGGGGTAGGCACTAGCAAATAAACTACCAAGATGGTGCGAATGACTCGTTAAATGCTGTTTAATATGTATTCATCACAAGACATGGGATACAAATAATAACAGAAGGTTTAGAAGAAAACAGAAAACATCAATCATATAAACAACTCATTAACCACAGACTTATGCAAAGAGATCACACTGTAACAGCCTTTAAAAATCCCATCAGTCAGCAGCAAAACAGACAAAGGTGACTAATGGAATTTCCTGACAGTACTATTTCTATAGATACTGAATTTTCGTTATCTTATTTTAGTTCCAAGTCCTCATTCTGATCTTGCTGTGCTGATTGAATCTACCTTAATGTCATAACCGATTTTAATGTTATACACAGAGGTGAAAGTACCCGAGTAAAACATGTATAGCTGCACAACACCAATTTTTTTTTTTTTTTTTTTTTTTTTACCATAATGGTTAGGCTACACAACATTTCCTTGTAATTTCCTTTCTAAGCCTTTTGGCTATTATCTTGTCTAGTCATGCCCAGTAAAAAAAAATAAAAAAAAAATAAGTGTCCATCGTTGCTGATCCTTAAAATTAACTCAAGTGTAGGCTGAGACATTGATTAAGCCATTCCATATTTGCTTATTCCACTGATCTATATTTGCTTATCTCGAAATAATATAATCATATAAATTTTCTCTTCAAATTAAATACTGATATTTCTTTAATATAAAAATCTGCTTTCTGGCACTGATAATATCACCCATTTACATAAACTAAAATATTGATAAGAAAGGACATGAGTTTTATATTGTTAAAAAACAACAAAACTTTCACTTCAATAGTTACACTGTAGAATTCGTTGCCAAATCAAATAATGTGGTTAAAATATCAGTCCTTAGCCCAGATCTACAGTCTGGTTTGTAAAAGTGTGCAATATGCTTTGTTTCTGCACTTTCTACAGCCTGTCATTCCAGCTCTATTTTGGAATTTGCATTTTACGGTGATTTTTCCGCTTCTCCAAACGTCTGATTAATTAAATTAATGACGCATTCTGTGTACTGTCTCCGACACTGTTACCAAAGTGTGTAAAATGTCTCATGTCACACTGTGTATTACAATGCTGTTTATTGCTAGAAAGACTTCAAGTGGCTACTGAATGTATGCTAAATGTCCAAAAGGCTGTTTATGGAAAATAGATGAGGCGAGACATATCATCAGTCTTTCCCAGTGCATTAATTTTTAAAACATAAGCAACTGCATAGAACTATTTAACAAAAATACTCACAACTTCATATAAACATTTTCTCAGAAGCTGACAGCAGGGCTTTACAATACACCTAATTTAGTTGCATATGTGACTAAACAAAATGGATTTGTCAGTGTATATGAAAAGTTTGACCATAAAAAAGAAATGTATCATTTTACAATTCAAGTTATAAAATAAAAGGCCGATGGCGATATTACAATACATTACATTACATTACATTATCTTATGTTTTACTCTCGGATACTTGCTGTGAGTATTGGTGCATCCTCTTGCTTTGACTACAAAGAGTACATTGCGATCAATCATTCTGTTATCAGTTAATCAAAAACATTCAGTCTCATTTAAGCATCACAATCATTTGTTTCCAAAATTTACAGTTACAGGGAAATCTGTAATCAACACACAATGTGAATAAAAACAAAACATGCTCCTTATACTGAAGTAACTGAAGAGTTGGTATCATATTGTACGCTGTGTGGGAAAGGAAGGAAACAAAACATTGAAAATAAGCACTTAGGTTAGCATCAAATATTTTGGTGTGTGTGTGTCTACATTTCATCCCCATGCTTTCTGGTCTATGTCTTCATTTTTTTTTGTAATGTTGGTGCCTTTATATCAAGCCTAACAGTTCCTTATTTCAAACACAAGGTGGCTCACAGAAGCCAGCTCTCCCTAAAAAAATGACAAATAGTCTTTAGCACCAATTCGATTTTTCTAGAAGAGATGGATGTGTTCCTTCTGAAGAGAGGAGTGTAAAAATGTGTACATTACAGTAGGCTGGTGCCTATATAGTCTCTTGCACTTTTGACTAAACTCCTGTCATTTGAAGACAACCCACAAAATCCTTAAGGCTTAAATGGATCTGTATTTATTGCATCCACACAACTCCCACCAGCTGTCATTGTGAGGCCCCTGCCAATCCTTCTAGTCCCTTGATTTCAACTGCAATGTTTTCTAAGACAATTGAAAACTGTAACATATGTATTATGCATAAGCATGGTGTCATGTAATTTATGAAAATGAAATGAAAATGGCTGGATAGTCATGCTAACAATTATATTTCTTACTAAACAAATAAATAAATAAAAACCTATTTAGCTAGCTTCCAAAAGCTCACAAGCATTAGTGAGGCCTTTCTTAATTCTTTGATTGTCTGATTAATTAATTAACAGACTTGTCTTTGAAACTGCTATATCGTGATTAAGCTACAGAGGTTTAGTCTCCTGCAGACAATGTCAAACTTTCTTTAACGATGACCTGTTTTTAAGATTAATTATAGTTCACAATGAAAATCCTAATCTGCCAAGCTATACATTTAAACGATTTTGAGGAGAGTGCAAAGAACAATATATACTGATATATGTATGGTTATATTATATGTGGGTTTGTATTCGAGACAGGGAGCAGAAAGTGTATTGCAATGATCTGGATCTGTGGCAGAAGTGACACCAGGATAGCTGAAGGAGTCATGACTCTCTGAGACTTAAACTGCCTGGGGTTTATCACATATTACCCTTAATGAAGCAAAGGCTGTCCTTTCAGACACAGCTAGGTTCTGGGATACTGGGCACAGGCCAACACCATTCACCATCCCACGAAGCCCAACTAGACTGCTGGCAGACATGTAGCAATCTATTTTATGTACATCATTAAGATATAAATAGATAATTAAAGCCTTTAAAGGGGCAGGATGTTCTCCAGTAGGCACCTCAATAAAAGCAGTACTGCCAATGTAAAAGTGAAGGTAGGGATCTGATTTTTAAAGACACCATTTTTTTTAAATACTTTCATACAGTAAAATGCTTGGAGGGTTATGACCACCCCCCATTGCAAGGGACTGCAAAGGAGAGACTGTAACCACTACTTCATTTCAAAATGGTTGTGATCTTTAAAAAGAATATGATAACTACAGCAGCGGCTACATTAGTCTGGAACCATCTGTGTTCACAATTCAAAGCTAAAACATTAAAACGCTTCACGAGATGTACTGTACATCTATACTCCAGATGACTCAAAGCCATAAAATTGATCAAAACCAGTCTCCCTAAATCTCTGGTTCAAATCTATTTCTGAAGCGGTTAACAACAGTGTTGCTGCTGTTTACTGGTGTATTAGTGCTTTATTAATGTAGGTCTCTCACCTTTGCAGAACACGACCCGGGGACATGAACACTGTGCTTTGCTGGGTTTAAAAGACTTTCAAATGAAGGCCCTTGTTTCCGTGATGTCTTAAACAGGAGCCTGAAGGTTTCGTTGTCTGACTCAGATGTTAACAGACTCGAACAGGGAAAACCACTGCCTGAAAAACTCCAGCAGCACTTACTAGACAGACAGACGCTTCAACACAAGCTCTCAGCGTGGCCTAGGGCTGATCCTACAGATGGACACCTCAGCAAACTGCTGCGAGGGTCAAGACCACTCGGCACTTCAGATATTTTCTCAGCTGCTTAACTCTTAAGATGGTAGAGCAGGCAGCCACCCACCCTGTCCGTGGCAATTGACTTAGCAAAGCTGATTATACTCAGAAGACATGTGACTGTCGACCTGACAGATTTGAAAACAGGTTCCTAACTGGCAGATCAATAAGTCATTTCGAGTATGAAGGATATACATGCTAGCATATGCCTACGTAGTCCAGGACCGGACTGACATCTTCCATAGCTGCTATTTTGGGCTCTGTATTGTCATTCATTCATTTGTTCGTTTACTTATTATTGAGTCTGTCTAATTAGCTACTGGGAATGTTAGCTATATATTATAATGTAGGGATTCTTCACCAAAAGAACATACTCATTCGTTGCATTCGACGTCTACTTATTCCTCTGTAGCACATTCGTGGTTCAGCTCCTCACAGGAAAATGTATCATGGAGAAACAACGATTCTATTAATAAATCATGTGGAGAAGACATTTCTGGCTATCTCTTTTTCTATTCAGTTCTAGTAAATATTTAACCAGATGATTGTAATTGCATTTTTCTTTTATCACAGACTAAGATGATGAAATATGGAACATTTTTTTATTTTCTAACTATTTCTTTTAGCAAAATGGCTTAAATGTTTCAATTTAAATCAGTCATATGGATAAAATCACTTTTTGTATTGTTTTTTTTTTAAATCCCAGAGCTGGGATTTTATTACAACCTGATCAAAAAGTGACCTAAAGCATGAACTGGTGCCTGCAGCAAATAATATAACTGCATTATGCTTTGTAATTAACTAACGAATCCATATTTCTACAGCAGCTAATGTATAGCTCAGAATTCCTACCCAAGTGAGGCTATGATGTTTATTACCAAGAAAAGTCTGCTATTTGCTCAAAAAGCTGAATTCATCTCAGGACTTCTTTTGAATCTGGGATCTGGGATCCCCAGAGGTTTCCTTATGGAGTCAGTCTGTCAATTCAAATCACTAGATTCCAGAGAATTGCTCTCTTCACTGTAGAAACATTTTACTACACTGCATGAAAAACAAATTCTCACTTCTGTTTTTGTTGTTTTCCTGTGGTGTCCCAAACAGCTCCCTCCTATGGGACGATGCCTATTTCAGTGCTATACTTCTGATATTCAATCTCCTATGGGACATTCATCCTGTAAAATTATTTAGCTTCAAGGCAAGAAAGCCCTGATGATAAAACAGGGTCTGCCACTCTGTTCTCCCCGGCCCATGGGGTATTCTGTATTTATTTCAGTTGGGCTCTTATTTATTTAACCCAACTCTTATGTGCTTAACTGGACCAAACTAACTTAATCTGTTGATGTTTTAAATAAACCTTTAAAAGCTGCTAGACTGTGCCCCATGAGGATTGATTCACATCATAATAAAGAAAACACATTACAGTATTATTGTTATTATTATAAATAAAAAATAGTATTATTATTATTGATGCTAAATTGCTGTCTACATTCTCTCAGTACTAAAGTGTAATGTTGTTTACAGGGAAAATGACTGCTAAACGTCCTTTTTGGAGTTATTTGAATTGTAACGAATTTCAAAAAGAAAGGCAAATATTACTTGTGGGGGGACAGAAAATACATATATTTATTTAGTCTGTTGAAACCCCTTTCATGGCATTAAACAAAGGGTAGAGATTATTTTACTCCTCCTTTTCTTCATAATTCTTAGTTTAAATATCAAATACATGAAAGCCTTGTTTATATAACAGAAATTATTTTTATAGCAGTTACTGATTCCTTGTCAAATACTATTTTCTTTACTAGTTTTAAATGTTGTCTCAAGTAAACAACATGCATTGAGTTCTGGGTGGTTACATCTATCTGTTTAATGGATCTGGACCTTCCAATTAACAGATTTTGTACTGATGCAATTCAAGTATAAGGAAAGTTATTAATTTTAGACAGATGTTTGCTCTGCGTGGGCTGAATAAGCCTCTTTGGTGATGAGCAGAAAGAAAGGCATTTGTGAACTAAATCCTAATGGAACTGCTTAAATATTACCAGTAACCCCCTGTCCCCACATTTCCAAATAGTTTTTGTTTTATTCTACATTAGTAATAGGTACTAAGCAAAGTGTAATAACATATTGTGTAGCAAAAATATTTATACTTATGAGATCATATGAGATCTAGGTTACTTAATTTCGTGTTTTGCTACATCCATTCTGGGTTAGACCCATTACAGACAAAGTGCCATGAGATCCTTCAGCTGCAGTCACGGCTGATATTTTGTCCAAAATACAATTTACTCCTGTAGAATAACGTAGGGCTGTCTGTCAATGTACACAGCCGAAGAGCTGATTGAACACTCGGACTGATCCAATTATTTCAATTTGGGAAATAAGTCAGAAGCACAGCCTGTTCTTGACTTGACAACACACTTCTCCCTACACCAGAAAGAGCCTGAAACAGACAAATAAGCCCTGGATTGATGAATGGCTGTGAGTGGTCTCACCTGAATGCTTCAATGAGCCTCTCCACTTTCTGGGCCTCCCCTTGAACTCGGATATGAGCCTGAAACTTTCTGAGGGCCTCGTCCAGTTCCATCCCGGAGAAGTCCATCTCGTCCACCACGCAGCTGCAGTGAGGAGAAGGGGAAGGTTTGTGTTGT
This sequence comes from Amia ocellicauda, assembly GCF_036373705.1. Taxonomy (NCBI): domain Eukaryota; kingdom Metazoa; phylum Chordata; class Actinopteri; order Amiiformes; family Amiidae; genus Amia; species Amia ocellicauda. Next base: position 22,228,025 of record NC_089864.1, on the reverse strand, counting down.
GGTCCAACTCAGAGACAGGGGTCAACGTAGGAGATGCTGTGGAGGGTTTTTCACCAGTGGAACCGAGTTTGTTAGTCTCAGACCTATTACTAATGAGCTTTTCGGCTTTGTGGTATTGTTGCCACGGCAGACCTGTCATCAGTAGTGAAACATCTGCGTTCCAGAGCATGTTTGATTAGCCATAGCATAGATGTAAGTGTCAGAACCTCAATCACAGTCAGCTGAAGTCCAGTAATAAAACAACCATCACTGTGCCTCAGTCTGCTTGTCTGACATAAACCCTGGGAAATATTTCGGACACCTTCGCCTGCTCTCTATGTCTGCTCTCTATAGCTGAGTTCGGCTGTTCCAAACCCAGTTTTATTCCTCCTACACAGCTGTTTATGTTTCAGTTAATAATTGTGTTTCAACCTACATATTGAATTGATGATCATTAGCACCTGTTTGGTATAATTGTTTAATCATACACCTGACTATATGCCTACAAAACCCCTGACTCTGTGCAAGTGTACTTAGAAGAATTGATGCTGTTTTGAAGGCAACGGGTGGTCACACCAAATATGGATTTGATGTACATTTTTCTTCTGTTTACTCACTTTGCATTTAGTTAATTGATAAATATAATCTATTAACATGTCTATTTTTGAAAGCATTCTTACTTTACTAAATTTTCTCACACCTGCCTAAAACATTTGCACAGTACTGTACATTGTGTGGTTCTGTGCACAGAATGATATCTCGATCCATGTCCTTCATGTTTAAAACATTACCCAGATTACCTGTAGATGTGCAGTGTGTTAAACATATTTATGCTACAGTGCCTACCATAGAGGCCAGTTTATTATTTGTTGTTATGTTTTATCTCAGAGCATTGCAGTTCTAACTTTTTTCAGATATTCATTTTTTACAGAGCATTTCCCCACTAAATTCTATTTCTTTAATTTATGACTGTGTGCTCTGCTTCACTGTGAACTTTTAAGCACAAATAATGTTTTTAACGTAATTAATTTTACCTATCTAGTTAAGGTGCCAAAATGTATCCTTAATGTTGTTTCTTTATGGTTCAGTGCACTTCCCCTAAATAAATTCGAAATTAATTCATTTATATCTAGTAAATTCCGTAAAACTATTTTTAGATACAACAAATAGTTTTAGTGTTTGATTTATCTCTGTACAATTATAAGAGTTATAACTGCTCTTAAATATTTAATTCCACTGGAGATAACATGAGCACAAGAAAGTACAAACTGTTCAAATCGATTAGTGCTTCATAGTGTTAAGGAAGATGGACACCTTCAACGTTAGAAAAATAAATGGATGGACACGAGAATGGTGTCAGCAATACAATAAAATGTAAAATCACAGACATGAAATAGACAAAATAAGTTTGAAAAAATCTTCCTCAGGTTTTCTCAATATAATTTAGATTTGAGTCACTGTATTAGAACAACAAGTCAATACTAATATAAACGTCTCTCAGAGTCTGCAGTAAAAAACAACAAATACACTAAATGAAGCATGGACAGCAGCTGTAAATAAGAGTTGCTTTCCAACTAAATCACTGGAGATAACTGTTTTCCCAGCACCCATCACATAAAGTTTCAGTTCAGGATGGGGAAGCATACACGACGGGTAAATTATGGAACCAATGACTTGTAACACAGCTCTGAGATCGAGTACTGCCACTCACATGGATAAATAATGATTGGAAAGTAAATAGAAACATATATACATAGCAGAATGAGATACGGGATCCATCGAGGCGTGACATCTTGTTTACAGGAATGTCCGCGGGCAAGCACATACGGAACAATAATCTAAATATAGACTCTGTAAATGCAGTCTTACATTAGGATGCAGCATTCTTTTCCGGCTCTAATGCAGCATAAATAAAATAATAAACCCCAGCGAGACTTATTCTCCAGGCGTTAGTGGTCAGCCGAGAGCAGAGTAGTCATCCAAAAAAACATGCAACCTCTGTGTCAAATCCCAGGCATGCATAGCTCTTACACATCTGCACAGTGTATGGACTGGCAAGTGTTACTCTCCCAACCCAATTGCACTGCAGGAAGTGGGTCATTTTAAGCCTTATTTTATCTTAGTTAAGGAGCGGTGCAGATCAGCAAAAGTTAACTGAAAATAATGTTCCAATGAAGTGTTGAAAAAGAATGCATAACGTGCTGAAGGAACACAAACTAGGAACAAGGTGAAAAAAACAATTACAGCAAAATTTTGCGTCTCGTCAAGCGTGGCAATGCTAAGCTATTGAATACTGTGGAACAAACGTGTTCTGTGGAAGTCATGCTGGGCTGGGGGGAAAGCAGTGAATTTCCAGGGCTGATAAGTCACGGATTGATGTTAAAGCTTAATTTATGAGCAGAACTGGAGGCTCTGAAGCAGAAAGCTCGTAAATGATGGAAGAAATTGCACTGGAAACCCCGTTTACTGTGCTGTTGTCTAAGACTCAATGGATGACTTAGCCCCTGCTCCTTCATTAAGCTCGGGCTGTCATAACCATAATAAAAAGGAAAAGAGACACCACATAAATGTATTTGCATAATAGCTGCCACAGTAACTGCTGGTGTTTTTTATACTGGCTGATTAATTTCTTAATTAGTTATTGTGGCAGGTACACCCTTGCATTAATGTAAGCTTGTATTTACAGTATATGCCCTGTTTAATATACTATATATTCTGTAAAAGTGTCACTAGTCAGGAATTTGGATGCCATAAAGGGATTTGCTCTATAAATTAATGAGGAAGGTTGTGTAAAGCTGACTGGCATGTCGTTCCATTTTGAGGGAGAAGATTAAAATGTGGAGAAGGAGATTTCCCGCTATATTTTCCTATTGTGTGTCAACAATTACTCTTCTCAGAAAAGATCATGTTTTAGTTGTTAACATTTACATTATCTTCCTTTAAAAAAATACTGGTTTAAAAATGAACTGATCTGAATAAAATGTCTTTGTAATATTGAAGAACCTTGGATTTAATCTAATATATAAATTCTGGAAAGGTGCCCACAGAAGAAAATATTTTATAGACATGAATTTCCTTTTTGGGGTGAATTTCCTTGTACAGTGCAGTCACGATCGATTTAATTAATATGGCGGTCAGGCTGTTCGAAACTCCATAGAATTTTGAAACTCATGACTTTCATATCCGATCTCCATAATGTACGGAGGGTCATAAACAAGTTCATAAAATGCATTTGAAAGCCTTGCAGCATAATGAATTGGTAACCATCGTTTGATATAAATAACCTTTGCAAATTGTAGGAAATGTAAGTACCGAACTCTATCAAACTTGTTTCAAAAATAGTATTTAGACAATATAATTATTGTATTTTAAAAGAAATGATCATATGTTGTCTAATTGCATTTTCTAATAAGTTAATATATTGTGTGAAGGGTGTCTAATTGTATAAGATGTCATTTGATGCAACTCAGCTTCACTTTGCGGCCATCTTGCCAAAACTGCAGCAGATCATCTCTTATACAATAAGAGATACCTTTCACACAACAGATTTTTGAATGAGCCGAAGAGAATGAATGCTGGAAGCAGAGAGCAGAAGTACTCCAGTCTTGATAGCAAACACAGCTGCTAAAAAGTGAGAAAAAGACATATTGTATAGATGTTACCCACAAAGAAACAGCAAGAGCATTTTAGGAAATATTTATATTGAGTAGGAAAGAGAGTGATCAAGGGAGACACCAAGGTTTTTGGATGAGAAAGAGGGGAAGAGATATAGGAGAGAATGGTTGGGTCTAGGAGAATGGAGACAGAAGGGTCAGTAGCGTGAGAGGAAGAGGGACTAGATAGATCTGGTGTGCTGTGAGAGTTTCTGAGGAATGAGTTAAGCCATAAAGGAGGTTGTATGGCTGCGTACAGAAGAGGCGGCCTGAGTGCAGGAGAGAGGTAGGCTGTGCCATGTGCAGTGACCTATTTCAGTACGTTAAGGTTATTCACGCTACGGTGCACCGAAAACAGAAAATTACTTATATGTACAGATCTCTTATTGCTCCAAAGAGCCTGTTGCCCATCTTATTGGTAGAATACAGCGGAAACAGTGGAATTCTTTTCATGTGTTTTTAATTGCAGCAACCTTCAAACCAGTTTATTCCCTCTCATAACAAGGCCCTTCTACTGTTTAATTATTTAATTGTATAAGCCGCATGCATCCCTTACATGCATTGGTATGAATAATTGCAGTTTCCTTCTTTTTTTACTTTCCCTTCAGAAAATGATAGGCACTTGTGATTTCTCCTTTGCTCAACATTTTCTTAAAAAACAAAGACATAAAAATGAAAGTAGCACAACATTTGTTCATTGGATTAAAATGAATATTTAGCATATCTATATTTTAAAAATCCGATCTGGCGTGCATACAAGGTGTCTTATGCCCAGCTAAATCCAATGATTTAGTGCCTCATCTCTTACTTGGCTAGTTGAGCACAATCCTCCACTTCCTTAAATCAGAGGCATATAGCCTAGAGTTTACTCAATGTTAAGGCAGGTTAAATTAACTATATTTCAAGACATCAATTAAGAAAATAGTCTGTAAGCTGTGGTTCAGTCTTTCATTTGGTTTCCAGTTCAATTTGGAGCAAATTCTAAAGAAAGACTTCATATATATCTTAAAGTTGCCCTATGGAAATCAATTTTTTTTTTACTAAAATAGAGAAAGTCAAAAATTTGCACTTAAAAACGGTCTTGCAGATGCTGTAGCAAATGCCAAAAAAATAAGAGAGAGCGAGAAAAGGTGCATTAATAAAACATAAAACAGAACAAAATGTGAATGTTTCCATTGTAAAAAGAGATGGCAGGCTACATTACTCGAGGTCAAATAAAGTATCAGATCTCTTAAGAGCAGTCATTGGCATTGGTGGTGGCTGTTCAGTTCATGTTGTAATAAAAAGGTGGCATTGAAAAGCACGATTTGATCGTGTTACAACATATTGGAGGGCATGGCATAGCTGCCAAATCTCTGTAGTACTGTTACAGAAACATCAAAAACCACTGATAAGTTGATTGTGTGGCTTTTTTTTTTACCACAGCCCTTGTCTGAGCTGCACTGAAAGGAACTAGCTACAATAAATATAGGACACTTGTAATTGTTACAAGGACAAATGTGCAATTGCAAAAGATTTGGCTTGTAAATTCCTCTCCCTCCCCTTATAGATTTAAAATGGATTTTCCATTGAGCAAAACATTCCTCTTCCCTCATCATCAGAAACATTGAAACTGCCACCTAGTTCTGAGATATAAACTTGCTTCGGAAGAATATCTCCTAATAAATCACCTCCCACGGGTGCACTGAGCAAGACAAAAACAGTTCAACTTTCTTGACAGCTAAAGAAAGAAAGAAACTCAGTCCGGTTCTTTAAATGGCCACAATATCATCAGAGAATTAGGTATAGTGGGAGCATTTCAAAGTTGAAGCAGGCCATGGATCATGACTATAATATAATTTCCCAGATGGAGCATTTAAGAAAGTTAAAATGTGGCTAAAACAATATGTAATTACTTTTCTATTATTATTTTTTTGCACAAGCGCAGCACTGACCAATCTCTAAACTCGAATAGTGGCCCAAAAGTAGACAGGATGACATTATTAGTCTTAGCAAACGCCCTAACCCGGGTTTGGAGTTATTTTCTTTACAGAGTGTTTGTAAAGGCTTTTCTTAGCAATTGCACAGCGCTACAGCTACTTGCAACCCTGATCCCCAGACGCAGGGTCTCACCCTGCACTGTGTCACAGAATATGAAGTAAAACTTAAAAATACTTCATTTGTGGAACTATATGTCTGAGAAAATTGCTTAGCTCATTCATAAAAATGAAACAATCAATTGGAAAGGTAGAAATAGCTGTCAGTGCCTGAAACTGTCATTTATGTTCTTGTGTCTAGTGCTTTCCTCAACACAATCTTTTATTAGGCTTCCAAGCACATAGACATTGTTTGAACATAGCATCATATTTTGCCTCAAGGGATCCACATATGAAGAGCTTGAAAAGCATTGCTGCAGGGATACATAGGAATCTCCCAAACACTTTTCTGTCTGCTCTGTGCACACTTTGACCTTGGAAAATGAGAGCCTGGGTAAATTTTTATAAGCTTTTATCTTTATCTGAGCTGATTAGTGGTGTTTATAGGAAATAATGCTCTGGGATTAGGACGAAATTACCATAAAAAAAGGATTTCAATTATAGGAGAGGCAATGACGCAATGATGTTATTTCATATATGTTCACTATTATCTTCACAGGAATCCATGTGTCACTTCATCTTTAATGACATGGGAATTATCTACACTAATAAAAGTGTTGCCAATATCTTTGTTGAGCTAGACCAAATCAGGCAGATTTAACTTCTGTTATATTAAAGCTAAAAGTAAAATTACATGAAAGGATAAGAATAGAATGCTGTCTCTTGGTTGATTAAATAATGATAAATTAGCTGGCATTTCATATAATATGCAGATTTAAATATGCCTGGTAAGTAAGGGGAAAGAGATTTGTTTGTTAGATTAGCCTTGAGTTTTTGATCTCTTCCTGCCCTAGTCATTCTTCTTGTTTTAGCTGCCTTTTTCTCCAGCGTGTATTGATTGTAATATGACTATAGTGCATAAAGTAAAACAACAAACTCAGGATACAGATAAATATGAATACAATTATTAGATTGTGTCTTCTTCTTTGGATCCATACAATCCTAAATCAGATAACCGAGGTAAGACGACAGTTAAACATGCAAGATGGATTTGCATGATGGATGGACTTGCTATTTTGTTTTATTTTCATTGGAGGTTGATGTCGTCATTTAAGGAATTGAGAATATTGTTCCCAGAATAGTTTTTTTCTAGACACACAGCCCTACTTTCGAGGTGTGTCACTAAATGTTAGACTAGTTATAAGGCTACTAGGATACAGCATGATACGTTGGCAATGAACAGACCTTGAAGCTTTCTAAGATTATAAAGTGATCAAATACAGTATATAGTCTTCATTCAAGTAGCAAAACGTATGAATAAAACCATTGCCATTCAAATGCTTTAAACCACATATATGATGCAGTGCATTATTAATCCTTCCAGGCTTAAAATGTCACTTTGCACATAGAGGCTCTGACTGAGAATCGGAGGTGTTTGAGGCTCTTAAAATCTCACAAGGCTAGATCTTGCTAAAGAGACTACTTTGCCTTTGCTGGAGTGAGGACTCTGTACAGGTCACTAAAAAATACTTTGGAACATTAACTTGACAGGATTTATAATGGAAGAGTGGAATTTATGTTGACCTGTGTCTGTTGCATGCATCATCGTCCCAGAAATTAAACTGGCCTTGTCTTGGCTCCACACTTAATAGTAAGTGGCTTTAAGCACTGCTGAATGACACCTTGCCCTTTACTGGGGACATGTGAATGTCATAAACTCTTTGGGGTTATTAGCACTATCAAGGGCGCAGGATTTACATGGTTGTAATTTTATCCTCTTAATTTTTCATGTAGAAAACCTTCATTACTCCCTTTAAAAATCCTTTTCAAGCATTTCAATCATTGCCCTTGAAAGAGGTTTAATTAAATCAATTAAAATGAACTCTTTTCAAGCACAGCGGTTTCAGAATACAGGCTAGCGCAGAAGACATTAGAAAACACTTAAAAGGTAAGCCCAAGACATCGTTTTTGTCGTCTTTTTCCAGTTGATGAATAACTCTTTTAAAAACTCATTTGAACTCCTATAAAGCTTTTGTTTTGGTAAATTAAATGCAGGCAAATGACTCTCACAGAAGGCTTTCTTTCTGACCCACTCAGCTGTGCCCTCAGATTCATTAAAGGCCTATTTCCCATGTGGCTCATTCATCCATCACCTGAAGATCATACATTCAAGATTATCCCGTGCCAATGACACCCCAGAGGTGGGCACAGCTCTTTAAAGTGCCCACAGATTTAATGCTGTGGTGGAGTTTTGTGCCAGAAGGCTGTAAATTGAGTAGCTTGCAAATAACAAAAATAGAAGCAATATAAAACCCTGGTTAATAAATTATACATATTTATATGATTTGGGTTTACTATCAATTAGATTAAAATACAATATCTGAAGGCTCCATATGTAGAGAGACACTAGCTAGATTGAGATGCACAAGTCTTGTCACATTCCTAAATATATATTTTTTCCTGTTTTAAATAGCTTTAAAATACCATGTAAATTAGAGCAGCAATCACACAAGATTTCGGCAGTAAAGATTACATTTTCTTGGTATACGATGGAAATATTGGAATCTTCATGATAACACACAAACCTGACAACATAATATTACTTTACTCAATTTATTGACGGGCAGATATTGAAATATCCCATATATATTAAATTACCATGAGCCGAGTAATTTGCATTAGTACGGCCAGTTTCTCTTCCTAAATTAGACCTCATCTCCTGCCAATAAATCATGAGAAAACCAGCATAGTCTCTTTCTAGATTCACAATGAGTCCTTAGAAAGTTTTATCTGCTTTATGACACTGAGTTCCCTCTGTGCCCCTCACAATAATTTCTCACAGGATGTGTGAAACATTATATTTTTCCTCCTCTGCAGTGCCTGGATATAAGAGGGCCCTTTTAAGAGATATAGTCAGCCCATTTTTAAAGAGCTGCCACATGAAAAAGTCCTCAAGTAATCATAATAATGATAATAAATAACACTGAGAGCAGGCACAGTGTTGACAGTGAAGGGCCCTCATGAATCACTCCCAGAGCTGTGCTCGGCCCATTTCAGGGCTGATTAGTCTGAGCTGCTCAGCATTCCGATGAGTCTTTAATAACAAGATGTCGGATATTAACGAAGTGGAAAGACTGAGGCCTCGGAAAATACTGTCTCTTCTGCTGAGGGACTTGCCAGTCGGGGCAAAGCGTCCATGACATTCACTTCTCCGAGCAACTTCACTTTAGTGACTCAACCGCACCCCCAACACTTTCCCTTTAGAGGGCCTGGATATCGTGATATGACACACATGAACATTTCAGAAGGGGGTGCCTGTACTACTGTGAGAAGGCTTGTTACAGGTCACCTGCGTAGGTAGACATGTTACAAAGCCTTCATCTGTCAGTCAGGTGTTTTTCATCCCATTTTAGTGTTTACTCCCTCAAAATGTCTGATGTAATATCTTGTACAGTCATACATATCCTTCCACACCAGACATTTCCTGTTAGGATCGCCACAGTCTGGGAAATACACTCTGTATGTCTTAATGGTGGCCAATATTAGCAAATATTCAGAAATGGTCTCTTGTAGTTTTAACTCAAATGTGTTCTTAAAAGTGGTGGCTTTTAAGAACATAAGAACATAAGAAAGTTTACAAACGAGAGGAGGCCATTAGACCCATCGTGCTCGTTTGGTGTCCATTAATAACTAAGTCATCCAAGGATCCTATCCAGTCTATTTTTAAATGTTCCCAAATTTTCAGCTTCAGCCACATCGCTGGGAAGTTTGTTCAGATTGTGACGACTCTGTGTGAAGAAGTGTCTCCTGTTTTCTGTCTTTAATGCCTTGAAGCCCAATTTCCATTTGTGTCCCCGGTTCTGTGTGTCCCTGCAGATATGGAAAAGCTCCTCTGGTTTGATGTAGTCGATGCTTTGCCTTTTAGCAAGAGAGTTGCTAAAAAAACATACACAGAGACACAAGCCTAACTCTGGCTATCCCCTCTTGCATCTTTAATTCATCACGTTTATTAAAAACAAACACTGCTGAAGAAGAACAAGAACAAGAACATAATAAGGCATTGCAGATGTTGTTTGTGCTGGTGGTTATTACCTGCATATTTTTACAACAGCATCTGCACCCTAGTCATTGAAACCTGTTAGTTTATCAAAAAAAGTGAAAACGAAGAAAATCTATATTTGTTTCCTGCATGTACACACCGTGGAGATGAACACTGATAAGGAGAAGCTTTCTTGTTATCTAAAGACGGAAGGAGCACAATAACACAGCCCAGCACACAGTTTTGATTGACAGCCCTGAAATGGCTTTGAAGATACCCCTTGCTATTATCAGTGGACATCTGCAAAAGCGCAGTGCGCAGTTTGGAAAGCCAGTCTCCCCAACAGCTTTTGTCTCCCCCTGGAACGCCGCACATCCTGCAAAACTACAGGGTGTGGAGCTCTTTTGTACTAGAGCACTGCTTTCATTTTTTTGTTTTTGTTTAATGTTTTATCTCGCTAAGCTTTTATTTTCCGATCATGTCCCTGTAATTCCAATCTCTTTCCTGGCTGACTCCGAGTGCAGATTTAATTAAAAGATGCTTGTAGTTTGCTAACTGGAAACACTCATTAAAGCCACAAGGGGAAAAAGTTCACACAACGCTCCAAGTTACTACTTCATTATATAAATGCTATTTCTTAATTTTACCATGTCGAAAGCTTTACAAGAAAGTAACATTATGGTAATTCACAAAGAGGGAATTACTTGGAAAAAAACTCCAAAGAAATGTGCTATTGCATTATTATATTGTTTTTTTTTTCCATTATCAATCAATACATTGACAGTGTAGAGCTGTCTGTCTTTATGTCAGAGTAATGCTGATTAGTTCTCTTGGGTCTGTGGATTGAGACTGTTTAAAATTATTATTTTTATCAATACGGCTGATCAGAAGTAACTATATTGTGGGTTATGTTTTATAAAAGTGCATATGCTATGCGTTGCAAAAATAATACAATCTAAAACTTCTATAAATGGTACTTAATTAAGAGCTAATAAAGAAATATCATGGAATGGATATTAGCACTCAAAAGTAGTCTTTAAAATGTGAAATGTTTTGGATACAAGGACCACTGAAGGAGTTTGGTCATTTCTTATACTCCTATGCTATGATTGATCAAGTTAAATGAGTGGAAAATAGTTTGTGTGCCCACCTACAGTTTGCTGAAAGTGAGCACACACAGGAAGTGTTTGTCATAAACATCACCTAATTAGGGGATAACAATCTACTGCAATTCACTGAGATTATGGAAATAATGTGCTAAGGAGGATAAAAGAACTGTGACAAGATACTATTATGGGCCAAAAACCTTCCTCCATTGCCAGCCTCTTGAGGGAAGAGTGTATTTGCATGTGAGTGGGTGAAAAACAATTAAGTAACTGATTGGAGAAAGGTACACTAGCAATAGGGAAATAATGGGTACTAAATGCTCGGCAACAGCACTTTTATTTCTCCTTCAGTCGTGAAGTGCTTATCTTCACATTATAAAATGTTATGCTTAAACCATTGCAAATTTGAATAACTAAATGATTAATTTCCTTTTCTTCATTTAAAACTGAATAAGGATACATATTTGTGTAATGTAACTTAGTGCTATGTTCAGTTTGATGGAATGAAAAAGATTTTAGGACACATTTGAACAAGAGGAATTCAATTATTAAGATAGTATTTTGAATGGTGACTTAACTTTCATAAAGTCAACATGACAGTTCAAAGTTTGGCTTTTTCAGTAGCCCCAATACTTCTAAAACCCTGCAAAATAAATGTTCTTTCATGAATACTACAGAAAGTCTTGAAAAGTTTTGTTCATGAACACATGCTGTAGAACATGCATTAACAATCTCCGGTTGGATGGTTTATTTTGTCCATACTCACTCTAGAACGTCTCTGTTGGTTTTTGTGTTCATGAATACTCACTTTACAGTGTCTATACTAAACTGGGAGTTTCAACAATGTTCGCTCTAGAACACCAGCTGAATTGTTTCTTTATTGAATACTCACTCTAGAACGTCTCTGTTGAACTGTTTCTTGCTGTTGCCCAGAAACTCTCCGATCATCTGACGGCTCAGGCCCTTCCTCTGCAGCAGGAAATGGGCCACACCGATGGGCGTGTCCGGGATAAAACCCCTAGAAATGAGGAACTGAATGCCTTTGTCTGGATTCCTGCAGAGAAATGATAAAATCAAGTTGAATTCAATTATTTGTATATGTTTTTATAAAAATAAACTATAAAAATATAAAAATAAACACCATTTTCAAACATTACATCTCACTATACAGTATATATATATATATTTTTTTTTTTTTATTTGTACAAGACTTTAAAGAGTATGCAGTACTGCATAGTAGGTACAGCAAATTATGTTCGTATATTCCTATAGTTTTCAATTTCACCTTTGGCAATGGAATATCATTACGTTAAACAGCATTTGTCTGTGTGAAACCATTGGGATTAATATGAAGACAAAACCCACAGAATGGCGTTCAGACAGCTGTTGAACAGTGCTGCATAATGTGACATTATCATTTAGATAAACCAAATATTCACCTTCTAGGTATTCAGCTGTCTGTACTGATTCTAATTGTTTGCGTATACAGTGGTGGCCTGGAAAATTATTCAGTTAAACAAAATACTTAGGTCAGAGGCGGGAAGCTCTGTGGAGTTTACTATATATAGCGTTGTATCATATGTAGATCAAGCTCCCATAATCATGAAAACTTAATGCAGCCCCCTTAGCTTGTATGTATTAGCATAGCTTTCATAAGACAATGTAGATATTTCAGAAATAATCAGGTGCTGAAACTGTGTGTCCTGGCATTTAAATTGTGAAACAACAGCACTAAGCACAAGCATGTTGGCCACTGATGCCAGTCCAGTCTTCTGGAAGGGTTATTTCTGAGCACTACATGAATAATCACAGATCAAGTCTGCTCATATGCTTTCTAAAGTGGGCGTATCACACAAGAACAATGCCTTTTACCATCATTGATACTGACATTCATTCATGGTATAAAATCAAATTAAATGGCCTTCTCTGTTTTATTTTCCCATAATTCTCGCTGTGAATAAAATAATATCAGCTGAAAATTATTTAAATAGTCCAGTCCATGGTGAAATTGATCTTAACTACTGTTTTATTAGGGCTTTTGGATTGTTGCTATTATGCATGATAAATACAGCAATTAAACAAATGTGCAACTCGAATTCTAAAAAGTTTAATTGATAATTAAATGAATACATTCGCAAGTCAATGATAAATAAAGTTTCCATCTTCAATTTTATTCTCCAGTGTTATTGATGACTTGAGACTGAACTAGGCCTTCCTTGTGTCATTGTTTACAGTGCTGGAGAGGCAGAGATAAGGCGAGGCACTCTAGTAAAGAGGCCACGTGAGTCAGGGCTTTATTGCAGATGTTTTGTCTCAAATAATAATTGTACAGTTATTTACTTTTTGAACCGCTATTGAGGGTCTGGAACTGTTTAGTGAGTCACCTGGCAAAAGAGCTACAATTACTATCAAAGTGAGTTGTCATGGGACACACCTGTATGAGGGGCCTTTCAATTAAAAAATAACAGAAAAAATAAATCATATACCGAAGTGGATATATCATATACCAAAAAAAATGCATGGTGGAGATGTTGGGTTGGACATGCGCAGTGTGCCCAGTTGGTTAGAGATGAGAGCAGATCCTTCATAGGGTCACAGGCATTAGAGCCGAATGAGGGAGAAATCGATTTGGACATTCATGCGCAGGCATTAATCAAGATACCATTCATGAAGCCTAAATTAAAATGTACAAGTGTACACTCTGAGGCTAGTGTATACATTGTTTTATTGTATGCTGTACTTTATTATTATTAAGCTATGCTTTTATCATGTTGGTGTTTTCAGAAGATGGGTCATTATTACCCAAGGTGGTGGACTCAACATCTCACTGGCAGCAAATTAAAGATGGATGATGGGACATCTAGTGCATCAGTGTGTTCATTTCTGTGGTGTAGGGCCAGTCCCTGAACCATGATAATGACACGCCAGTCTAATACAGACCAGCTGCGTCAACGCTTTATTAATCCCATTAAAATGGTTTGTTGTACTCTGATACCGTTAAACACAGGGAAATATATATATATAACATAGTTGTTGGATAGATGGTGTGTATTCTCTTCAAGGTCTTATTCAGGCATTCAGACTTCAGTAGAAGGCTGCTCTCCAAAATGTATTTTATAGAAAATGGTAGCAAATGTCTCTTAAAAATACATTTTGAAAATATAAAAAATATTTTAAAATCTAGTTCAGTATATGAAATATATGTCAGCAAACACTGACATATATATATATATATATATATATATATATATATATATATGAATTAAATATACATTGATATATTTCAATATGTATGTCAATATATCTCGTGACCATTTTGCCATATTGAAATATATGTGTAGTAATATGTTCAGGTTATGTTTCTTTCTCTCCTGGTTCCCCATGCAATAGAATCCATCATTACCCCTAACTATCTCCCACCATTAAAATAAATAAATAAATGAAATCCAGTTATGTACCTTCACCGCACACTCAAGTTCTACTTCTATTGATAAATAATTGTCAGAAAGCAAGGATAATTGGACATCTATATAACTTTGTTAATTTTAGTGCTCTTTAAGTAGCAAAAAGTGATGAAAACAAATTACAAATAAGGTTTCATTTAAATCAGTTCCTGTTCATAAGAGTGCTGCAAAGAGATCATTTCCAAACCAATGGACACACAAGCAGATCCACTTCCAGAATTTTTCCATGACTGCAAGACTATTTTTCATTTGAGAAAATAGCTCATATTTCAACTCCTTTCAGTGTATCAAGATTGGCACCAGAAAGCTGAATCATCGCTGCATTTCGTGACAAGAAAATTAAAGTAAATGTAAAAAATCAAAAATAAAACATAAAAAGAGACAGGTACCTTGGAATTTAAATGCACAAACAGCAGATGTAACCAAAGTGAGATGTACTCTCATTTAAGTAACTGTCATTCTTCCCTGAACCCTCTCCCTTCTTGGCTTTATTGAGCTGCAGACATTCTACCGCTCCATTAACCATGTGACTCTTACAGCCTTTGCACACTGGATCCAAAGATGCATCTGATTTTTAAGTGTGTGAAAAGAGAAAAAAACGATTTTGTGCATCCCTGTCAGAGTCAGAAATTGCGTCTATTTTGGAATCGAAACGAGTTCGATTCAATCTGATTTTATGTGCGTTAAAAATTACATTGACCAATGAAAAATGAGAGGAAGACGTGTCTAATCATGAAGCATACAACAAATCAAATAAAAATAGACAGACAATATATGGGAATTGAATGGTACCTATTGATGTAGCTAGAAATCTCATAGAAAGTGGTTGAGCACAGATAAACTACAAAAATGTGACTTATGTTATTTACAAAGATTTGCACTTTCAAATAAATAGTTTAATGTTGAACCATGCATTCTGCTTTTGTGTCTTCATGATGAGGTATAGTTTTTGTGTGATATTTTTTTTTCCTGGCACATTTTTAACAGATCAAATGTGCAATTTCCTTGATTGACAACTTTTCATATGACGGACGACAAATGATGTATCAGATCCAGTGAGCAACGGCCTTTACACACAAAACAAGTTCCTTCAAATGTCTGATGTTGCCATTCTCCACACATACCTAAGAGCCTCTCACAGCAGACACACCTGCAGGCACAACTGCTGTAATGTGATGCTCCTGTGCATCAAGGGATGAAATTAAACCGGCTTAACTTATCTTCCTTAATTACCTGTTCGAGGAGAGTGAGTTCAAATCTGCAGCCCCTCGTTCACAATCTGAAGAGGATGGTTGTTGTTTACCTCTTGCCTTTGCAATATTCCGTAGTTATAGGTATTACCGTTAACAAATTAAATGGTGGAACTAATAATACTGATTCCTTCATGGTCTTGAGCAAACGGTGCCTTCAGCATTTAAATTATTTGCAGTTTCAAAACTTTAAAATATAGGTGTGTCGATCCTTCGTGGCTGGCTGAGGGGAGAGGAAAGGGCTTTGGTATGGCTGTTTATGGACAATTTGTGGGACATAAAATAAAATGTAGGGTAATTAAGGAGAAACCCAATAATCCAATGAATACTTGGAAGGAAAAAATGAATTGCTCATACTGTTCTGTTACATGATGATTTTGTGGAGAGGAATGGCAGATTGGGAGAAACATTGACCTCAGATGGCTGGCCCTACAGGATAGCTCTTTATCACATTCCCAAACGCCCCAGAGAGCATGGAAAGGAAGCTACAGGCTGCTATATGCAGAGCCTTGGAATGAAACCAGAGGGCAAATTAAAATAATCCCCCAAAATGTACTGCTGGGTTTATGCGTTCGAGAGGTTGCCAAATGTTCAGCGTTGGACTGTCAGCTGTGGACTCTGGCTTTGTAAATGTGGAGGATGGAAAGAGATAAGCAATTGTGTTTGGTTTAATTTAATTTCATCCCAATAAAATTATTAATAAAACATACAAGACCATTATAAATCAAGCAAACAATGTATCTCTCTCACTCAGAATGCACAATGAAAAGAGCAGTTGCATTTCTGGCTATTAAATGTTAGATTAAAACAATTTTTAGACTGCAGGAAAACACCTCACATTATTAGTAATATAACATCATATATACTATTAATTAGGCCCACTATGTATTACATGTGGTTGGCAAAAATACAATTTACATTATTTTAAGTAAATAATTATGTTTCAATATTAGCATTTCAAATGAATGCCATGTAATAGTGTGAACACACAAATACCTGCCACCGCCATGTTGGAGGACAAGCAAAGGGATTCACAGGTTAATGGTCTGAGTCTGCTGTGCACTTACGAGTGTGTGTGATTCTGTTGTGCCTTTCAACTCAACAACGTCATCGGTTCATGTCCTAGACATTTCTATGTGTAAACATGGAAGGAAAAGGTGAGACGTGTTCAAACTCGTATTTATTTCTGTGAAAAAGCTTGTGGCAAATATATGCAATCAACTACTCATATCTAGAAATTCAAGTTTCTTTGATTAATATATATATATATATATATATATATATATATATATATATATATATATATATATATATATATATATATATATATATATATATTCTTCTCTCTGATCATTGATAGTTTATGCACCGCCATGATCCTAATCAGCTTGCCAAATACCTGGTATTACCAATACAACTGGTATTATTTAAGCAATATTTAATTAAAATCATATTTTAATTCTATTCTAAATAAAGGGCTAACTGCAAACCTGATATAACATTATGATTGTTTCATATGATGATTCAGTTCGATTAAAAAAAAAAAATCACCATTGCTTTAATTTCATGGTGGTTAAATTACTTTGTCCCATTATCACTTATCATGATTTTTGTACTTTTTTCTTAGCATTAGTCACAGATTTAGACACTCTTTTTCTTTTAAAGCGCTGTAACTTCATGCAGTCAAGGCAGAAGTTGTCTACCAATATGGCAGCTGCCTGAAACTAGGTCACATAACGGGTTTGCTCTATTGTAAATAAATACAACTGCTGTTTTTGGTATTGGTTTCATATTAATACCTGGTCCTAGGAAAACTTTACTTAATCAGAAAGCTCCCTCAAATTGAAGCCAACTCTGAGCAGTTCCCCTGCCACAATGATTAATGAATGAACCCCAGGATAGTACTGTCCTCAGCCGACCTCAGACATCAAACAAATGTCAAAATGGTTTCCAGTTCACTGCCAGTAACATGGAAGCATTTTGATGTGTGTGTGTTTCAGAAAGTTAATACAGTTTGACACAAATCAATAGATTCTTCTGATTCTTACATCTACTTGTGCCTCACTGAGATGTTGCTTCAGTTTAACCGCAAGTGTAGATGAAAAGGGGGGAAAGAACAAACCAAACCGTATTCACTGTTCTCCAAAAATGGACAATCATGAACACAGCCTGTTTCAGCAAGATATTTACAAAGTGTGTGCCTTGTATCCTTGTATATTGTATACAGTTGTAGCTACCCAGCAATTGCAAATCTAAACTTGTACCTGAAATCACAGAAAAACCTCTGGGACTCATGCTCAGACTAATAGGCAGCTTTTGCTATTTATGATTTACAATGCAATAAACATTTCATTAACCAATCAGAACAATCTATTATTCGTCATGAGAACAGAAAAGAAACAAACACTTCAACCCATATAACTCTTCTCCATGTACGCACTCAGACGAGCCCCCAAAAGCAAAGCAAACACATCCTTTTCAATTCCCAGATCACATAAACCCACAATGGCATGAAAGACTTAATCATTACCTCGATGTGACACAATTGCTGATAAGACCTTGTCCTTGAATTATTCAGTCTCCCTGACTTTCTTCTGCTCTGTACATTTGCACGCCTTGATTTCAACAACAGGGTTAATGACCATAACCCACAAATGCTTTCACGGGGGTGTTTATGTGTAACAATCCTACTGTGGGGTGTTTTTTTCTTGAATGCCTTCAGGAACGTCACTGTATTTTGTCATTATGTGTTAAATTGTTGCTGAAAGTGCAGTAAGAATATGAAAATGTGTCCAGTGGGATATTAAACTGTAGTGCTGTTAAGACAAAACACATAAAATACTGGAATACATACGAAATCAAGCAAAATTAGCATATGGATATCTTGGCTATAGTTCCTCTCCTGACCTGTGAGATTTAATGGCACTCCATTGCAACAGATGCATTATTCAAACAACTTTGGGGTCTTTTAATACAGTAGCAATTAAGTTAGTGTTCTCTGGTGTATATCCAATTAAGAAGCTAATATTAGTTCCCAGATTAGCCAGCCAAATTAGATATTTGTCTTTTGGATTGTTGTATTTTCTGTATTCCCCAATAATCTATTCCCATTTCGTCAGTTGTTTCTTTCCTGCACTTCTCCTTTAAAAACCTGATGCAGGAACACCTGCCTTGCCTTCAGTACCCTCTTCCTTCCCTCGAGGGCTTATACCCCTTCCTGATGATGCCTTGCATGTCTTCCGTGGTGTTATCTACGAAATTAGACACTCTCCACTTGGCACAGTGAATGGATTTGCAGAATTGAATTTTAATGGAAAAAAAGCAGCGACTGGAAATACATGCATTGGATTTGTATTTATTAATTTATGTATTAGATAGATACATAGATATATAGGTTATTTGTGTATTCTCTGGCTTGTGTGTGTGTGTGTGCAGGAGATGAAAACACACAGACTTGTTTTTGTTTGGGAACCTAATTATTCCCATAACAGCCTTTTAAGGCCAATCTCTTTGTTGTTCAGCTTTTTTGTGATACTCCAAATGTCAGTGTGGATCAGAGCTAAGATGTTCTAAAATCCTCAAAGTTATTGATAGTCCTCTTTCTGAAACCTTGTAGTGCAGGGCTTTGATTGTGTCGTATTTGTGTCATACTTACTGTACAGTATTTATACTTGTAAATCTGTGATAAAGAACATAAAAATCTGAACACAAATGTAGTACAATTATTTGTATTTAAAATGACCAGTGAGAACAAGGATACTGTACGTTTGAGATTGGGATGTTATGATTCTGCTGTTATTTGTATTTTAAGTATCAAACTTGAGTGCAATGAACATTTAAATAAGATTTAAACATACCAAATACAAATAATAAAAAGACTCAATCAAAAGGCTGACATGTTAAAAAGAGATTGTTTAGTCAATAGTGTCAAAAATAATGTCAACACTCATGTTCACTTTAATAGTAGTGCATGTATATAACATCCTGTTTTTACAGATACATTTTCTCTAACTGTCAAATACCAAGGATTGGAGGAAATCTGCACTACATCAGCTGTCATCATAATAATGGCTCAGCTTATCAAAGTTGTACACTATTGAAGAAGCATACAGGAAGAAAGTGTCCTTCATTACGGTTTAATACATTAAATTGGTGTTTACATAATGTCAACCAAAAGGTCAATTGAGATGCTTACTTTTCCTCCAGAAAATAAGAATGCTAACATAATATATGCTGCTAATTTTTCTACACTCTTGCACTGTATCTTTTTAACCTTTATTATTGTATATCTTGACTTCTAATATTATTCTAATGTTATAAAACATCAATTAAAGAGTGAAGAATATATTATTTATGACACTCGGACTAAAGCTCAACCATTAAGTGCATATGTAAATACAATTCTGTAGTAATGTACCTTCACCACACCACTCCAATTCATCAGCTAATTATAGCTCCGCACTACAGGAAGGTTTTAACTGTTTCAATCTGCCTGTGAGCGGTTGGACCACGTACAGTCCAGTCTCTCACTTTGAACACTCTATTACATTTTACCTACCCTACAACCGACTTCATAAGTAACACCAAAAAACATCTCAAATCTCCATTTTGCTGCTTAAAATGAGTCACACAAGTATAGATGTCCACAGAGGTCGACTCACACTATTATAGGCAATATAATCATAATAAAATAGCAAGATCACATCTCCCCTCTCTTCTAAATGGACTATAATATTACTGAACTCCATTTCAAAACTCTAGTTATTGACATTCTGGATGCATTATCAACCCTCTACCAACTGAAACAGATTTGCTTATCACAACAGGAAAAAAGTGTATTATTCATTCTGAGTGGATGCCCAGTGTATGTAAATGCAGGGCATGGTGTTGATTGGCATTCATGAGTAACCTTTTGAAGTGTCCAGTTTGATCAGAGCTCTGAACCTTGTCTGTGCTATAACAGTAAACACTCCCTGGCTTTATGCGTGCCCTGCAGTTTCAGTTTTAGTAAGACTTTTTGATTTTGCTGTTCATTGTAATTAAGCGAGATGAAGAAAGCCATGCTCTCCATATTCTGGAAGACACATGAGCTCATAGAACAATGTGATCATTTGTCAAATATGCAGAGCTAGTTATATAATTTGCTGTCCAAACCGAAAACCACTATGAACCACTATGAACTATGTTTGGAAAGAATTAATTAATTAATTAATCAATCAATCAATCAAATAAATTAATTTATACATAAATAATAACCTCTGGATGACGTTATTGAAAACAGATGGATGGATAATAATAACCTGAGCTGCTAAGAGTAATCTAGCATGCAGCCAATGTGATGTGTGTACATAATAATTTAGAAAATATACCATTATTTAATTATATGAAGAGCCTGGTGGAAGCTCCAAAGTGGAACCAGGAATATTCATTAAAGAACACTAAATAAAGATGACAGCGATGTTCAGTAGCCATAAAGACAGTACTGGAGTGATGACAGACATAAAATAATCAATTCTGTAGAGTGCTGTACATTTGTTCAAATTGATGTTCTGCAAAATTAGAATTTTAAAATGATTCTATTTTTATACATCAACCTCTTTCAATGTATCTGTATATGGCACTCCTATTTATGTATTTATGCACTGTATTTATTTTATTTTCTGTCATCTGGATCAATGTAAACTGCTAGTAGTGCTTATCACTCTATAGCAGCATTTATTGTAATATTTACAAAGCATTACAAATGCTTGTCATGGGTCACTTGCAAAGAGAATATTTAAACCTAGTGGTTTCTGGGGTAGTTCCGAGAAGAAATTTTAGACACTAAGCAATAAGATGACAAATCAAGGTCAACAGTGGAAATGAATGCAATGAACAGCAGATGTGTGTCTGACAGAACGTAACTCTTTTTACCACAAGATTTAATAGGATTTCAGGGAGCAGTGGTTGAAACAGCATGCAAGTAAGAATACATTTACCAGTGATTCTTCTTTAAGTGTATATATATATATATATATATATATATATATATATATATATAGTCCAGTATCTGTTTTAACCTGTTTTTGACTCAGAGACTAGTAAAGTTAAGAATAGTTTCAGCAGGGGTTTCATACTTACACATTGAAGAGGTTCAGGCCAATCCTGTAGAGGCGTTTGCGCATGACGTCGGTGGAGAGGGTGGGAGACTTGCAGCTGGCCGGGTTCTCGCAGTGGTAGCGGGGAAGGCTGAGGATCATGGCTTGTAACGCTTCCTTGGAAGAAACCTCGGAGGCCGACTTGGCCGAGGTGGAGGTGCTGCTGCTGCTCATCTGCTCAGAGCTGTTATCGGCCGTCTCGGACTCGCTGCGCTTGACCTCCACCACTTCCTGGATCTCCTCCTGGTTGTCAGTCATCTCCAGTTTCTCCAGGGCAAACTGCTGCTCCACGCTGATCTCCTCCTCGCTGGGTGGGGGGTCTGGAAACTCATTCGAATTTTCTTCGGGGTCCGGGAGGATCCCGTCTTGAGGTGCCTCCTGGACCCCTTCTTGGGGCTCTGTGGTCTCCACGCCTTGCTGGAGACAGTTACTCAATGAAACGGAAGTGGACTCCATCACTGAGGAGGACATGTGGAAGTTCTGGTTGTCAATTTGCACGGTCACATCCCGGAAAGCCATCATTAATGTGCTCCCGCTGCGGGGCAGGGAGTCGGGGGTCTCTTCGTCTTTTCCCTCGAGGTCAGATGTCTCGGCCATTCCCATCCCCACCTCTCCGACTCCTGCCCCTGGTGCACCTGTTCGAAAGGTTTCTGTAATCTGGTAGGTGCCGCCATCCTGCAGGGAGCACATGGTCTTCAGGCTCCAGGTGCTGAGGGCGTCATCGATGGACTTGGCCAGCGACTGGACCTGCTCATTGAAGGAGTCCTCCAGCTCAGTAAGAGCTCCGCTGATGGTGGCTGGGAGAGAAGGGGAGCGCACCAGTGGGATCCCCACAAAGTTGTAGCCTTCTACCAGGGCTTTCTCGGCGGAAAAGCCTTCGGTGTTCTGCACGCGGACCTTGCGCAGCGAGATGCGCCTCGGCAGACGGCTCTCCAGGAGTGAGTTGCGGATCTTTTCGAAGTTCTTGCTGAGCTGGTACTGTCGGAAGGCGGTCTGGATTTTGCAAGCAGCGCGGCGAGAGATCAGGTGGCCCCCATATTTGTGCTCTAACATTTCGATCTGCAGAAGAATGAAAAACAGGAAATCTTTGAAACAGGGTGAAAGAAAAGACAAAAATATAACTAGGAAAGTTAGAAAAAAAAAAAATCCTACAAAGGGAAATGGTAGGACATGGTAATACTCAAATAAAGTGTTACAAAATGTAGAATCATTCCAACTAAGAGGAAAGAGAACTCAAAAGGTCTCTGTCTAATCTGTTTACTCACAAATAGCAATGGCGAGGATTTAGTTTCTTATCCATCTTATCCATTTCAACAACAACAAAACAAACGTGTTTTTCTACAAAAAGCTCTCTGTAGTCAGCTATATATCACAATGGTCAGTGAATTTAACATCAATCTTTGGGGAACAGAACACAAATACGAGCCATTTTAACATATTAATAACCAAATAAACAATAGTTAAAGAATCCCATTCCATTCAGTGATTGCAGGAGATAACAAGAACATTGCCATGGAGACCCTGATGGTCTCACACATGGCAATGTAACCTCAGAGAAAAGCTAAATGCAAACAGACGGCTAGGGCATATGAGATCAATAAATCTCTCAGTTTACTTCAGAGGCAAACTAGGAGAAGTTTATGCACCTAGTTCATTATTAAGGCTTCACAACTTCAATTTTCTATTTCTCCAGCTCCATGGAGCATGGAAGATGAATATCTGGACTTGGCAAAAAAGAAACTTGAACGAGCAAGAACATTTAGAGAAAGAAATACTCAGCGAAATTAGTGCCTACTATTCCAAGACTGCTCCATGACACAAAACTACAAAAACCGAATCCCAGGTCAATGTTATCAATTTAGAATGGTTTCGGTTCTCTCCAGAACCTTAGAAATGGTTCATTGGTCTTCCTTATTCTGCAATATTCTCAGGGACAGAGTTTTCTTGGAAGATGCATTCACTGACAAAAACTACAAAATGATCAATCTGTGTGGTTTCTCACTCCCAATCTCTTCCTAGATTGATTCAAACATCTTCTCATCTCAATCATTCAAAATGTTGAAATGCTGGCACAAATGTACCTCAACAAACTGCCTTGTTTTACATTTAAATCCTTCACGAAACCATTTGGAAGGATTTGAGATGCTGTCCCCAACAAATCAAATCAAAAAGGCATTATTATATAATTAGTTTCTTCCACTTTGTCACACATGAATTATTCTATAAAAGCTCTTAAATGTCTACCTTCTAAATCTCCATTTAAAAGTTAATTTCACCTTATAACCACTGCACTTGTAATCATTCAGTTTCTTCACTTTATCTATTGCACATTCCAGAAACACAGAAACCACTTGTCCTCTACTGCATTCACAATTGCCAGATTAAAACTTGATTATTACATATTTCCAAGCACCGGTAATAGTGGCATGATCTCTGTGTCTACTGCCCAAATAAGAACATAGACAAAAGTGCTATAAGTGCTATCAAGCTACAAAGAGCAGTTCTGAACCTTAACCTTGGCTTTCTAAACATATTCAGGTGTATTTAGCTACTCAGACTTTTTTTTCCTGGTTCAAAATAATTAAAGCATAACCACAGCTCATTTTCCATTTTGGGGACAAACTCCTAATAAGTATAATACAAAATAATATTAATAATCACATTAATTATTTAATTTCAAATAATTAAAAATAAATGAAAAAATACACACACCCCAGTAGGTCTGTATAAGTAATAAAATCATACAAAAATATTGGTCTAGCTAAATTAAGAGAATTTACACATCTAACTAGCTATCTCAATATTTATTTTGTTTTGTTTCCCTTTAATAAACCCACCCTGAGCTAAGCAGAAGACCAACATACAGTTTTGAACAAAATATATTTAATAAGCCATCTCGATAAGTATTTTTGGCACAGTCTCGAATATAATTTCTTCCCGAATCATAATTATCGAATGCACAGTTGAATCACTGATTATACCATTTTATTATATTTAATTGAAATACAGCAAGTTCAGTTTCACTCAGCAGCTCCTGAAATGTGTCACTGGTACTCCAAAAGGATGCCATTTGTCTACATTATACCCAATCTCTTTTCAGCAATATTGGCATGCTCAACATAATTTAGAGTAATCCATTTAAGTCCCAATGTCGTTGTTAAACTCCCTAAAAGCTGGTAATCAAGCAATTCGTCTATGAGGAACAATAGGAGATTGCACTGCAAGTATATTACACAGTGCATGGGTTCATTTCAGTTAATCATGGCAATGCATTCAGCCAATAAAGAGCAACATGTTACTGTCATACATAGCAGCATGATTAAATAGCAATTTCAGCATCACATTTTCAGGGGACAAAGTGAACCAGCAGACTGTGTTACCTAGTTTAATATATTAACACATGTGTGTAAATAGTGTAAACATTTTACACTATAGATGTGCTAAGATATTTAAATAGTTAACACAGTCTGTTGCCAACCTGTGGTTAGCCCTGGTCCTGGAGGGCCACTGTGCCTTCTGGCTGTTATTTTATTCAGATCATGAATTGCTTAATTGAGCCAATTGTGAGTCTTAAGTAGTCTACATTCCCATGCATTCAAGGTACCCAGTGACTGGTGATTTAGAGAGATCTATAAAACCTGCAGGGAACAGGGTTGGCTTGGCCACCCCTCATGTAAACAAAGTTTAGAAAGATGCAGAAATGCACACTTTATCTGTTATACAAAAGCATTTTCAGACATTAGTGCTCTAAGAACTGGAAACTTTGAGGCAACATACATATTGAAAAGTTGCATGGGAAGACAATGCAAGACTGCATTACTTTAATTTGAATCATGCTGTAAGAACAGCTGAACATCTACTTCAATCTACCATATTAGAATATATTTAGATTTAGTTTTACCTCTTAAAGTCAACTTCTATTTTTGTATTTTTACATAACGTTTTCCATAAGAAATCCAAATAATAAACTAACCCTCCTAGCAATGTATACTTTATCGACTTTAATGTACATTTAATGTCTGAAATGTAATTAGTATCCAAAATCATCTAAAATCCTGTATCCTCTAACAGCTCCAGGAGAAAGATGGACTCTCCTCTCATTATCTGAACATCCTTATACATTTTGTTCTTCTTTTATGCAGTCCAGGAGTGATCCATTACACCATCCCAATCCATCCATTTAAAACAGTGCAGGAGACACAAATCTGTATGAAACACAACCGTGAGTGACACAAGGTCGTGAGTCTGGGGTCATCTCTAGTGCCTTCATTGCAAATGCAGCATTGATTTTGTCAGCCAGTTTGAGATCATTTGCCAGAGTTGAATTCCCCTTTGCACTCTGCTTAGTCCCTGCAAAACCTTTCTGACAGCATCTGCTACTCACTGCTTCCACCATTCTTTCCAGATCAAGGGAAACTCATTGAATTTGTATGCTAGGCAGGATTTCCTTGACATTGCAGTATGAAAGAGATATATGGGTATTTGTGGAGAGTAGCTTTAATCTTATTCTCAAAATCAATAATATTCTGTAAAAGAAAACTTAAAAAAAACATATCAAAGTCTTCAGAAGAGTTTATTTCATGGGTTGAAATAATTGACCTGTTATACTCAAAGGAATGATTCATTCTGAGGCCTTTTTCTTTACAGTGAGAAATAGATGCACAATTATGTCTATATACAACTTTCCTGCCTTTTTTAACAAGTTGCATTTCACAGGCAGAAGAATTTATGAAGAATAAACTGGAAACTAAAGGACCTGTGAGTCAAGCTTAATAATACTGGAAATGTTCTGGAAAAGCAATGACTACACATCATCTATTACAAATCTTGTGTCAACATTAAAACAAACACATCAGCAAGAAAGAGAAGGTTTCAAACATGAGTTAACAGAGCATTATGCTTCAATCTTCAAGGGAAACCATTTTTTAATACTCACAATTTATGCTGAGAAGTGATTATCTATGTTGTTAAGATAAGACAGCATATGCAGATATATAGTAGTAAATGTACTATATGAAAATATGAAATGTAGCACTGCCTGTATAATTGTTTTAGACAATTTATAAACCATTTCAACTGCTATAAACCAAGTCACGAAAAATTTTGATACACTATTATATTAGTGTCCCATGATGCCTGACCTAGAGAATTTTGTATTTTATTTTGTAATTTACTATTCCAATATTAATTTCCTACTGACAACCAATTTAGAAATCATTAGCAGATAGCAGGAGGAATCAGTTGTCATCTATTTAAGTCTTTGTTGACAGTATCATTGCTAATTATTTTATCGATCACTGGTAAATAACATTTGGAAATAGAATAATCACAGCACCTTGCAACACAAATAGTGTTTGAGGTTTATGTTCATAAGAATTATAGAATTAATTGAGAACACTTTCGTTTTTTAAATATAAAGACAGTAAGACAGATACTTTGTGTTCATTTGTTGGCAATCTATCTTTTTCTTTCTTTCTCTTTCAGCCTTCACTCATTTTAAGGACATTATAGGTGCATGAGTTCTGAAATAAATAGCAAACTGTCTGTGGTCTATGCTTTAAAACCCACCAAGCAAACCAGAATCACTACAATAGTTTATACATCTATATAGTTTTGTTAAACTTCTGAAAATCATTTTCCAATGGGTTGACCAAGCTTGTAATGAGACTATAAAAAGGCAAATATTTTTTTAAAAAAATTGATAACATACTGATGGTTCTGCTTTATCCAAAAATAAAATAGTGCAGATGCTTTCTGCAAAATGTGTCAAACTATTATTTAGAAAATGTCACATAACAGCCAATAATATGAAACGTTTCAGTATACGAACAATCCTAATTAGGTGTGAGAAAGAAAATGATTATTTTTCTTAATTTAATTTATGTTTCTTCTTTTCATGTTTCCAAATTGAATAGAAGAAAATATAAAAGATTAATCTAACCTTAGAGTGTTTAGATGCTGAAAAAGAATGCAAACCTGCCATCTTTAAAAATTGTGTGAGCTGAAAGCATAGCACAGTTGTGAGAAACAGATTGATTGCGAATTAAAAAGCTGACACCTTTCCAGTTAGTTGATTTTGACACTGCGCAAGTATAAGGTTTCTGCCTCCCTGTCATTCTACTTTTACATCATCTGCGAACCACAGCACATTAACTTAAACTGGCATGTGAAGAGATTGGATTAAGTAGGTTGAAGTTCTGTCTTAAGATCCTTCTCATAAAAACAATTAAAATCCTGCTTTATATGATTATAAACTAAAAACTAATTA
Organism: Amia ocellicauda; assembly: GCF_036373705.1. Classification (NCBI taxonomy): domain Eukaryota; kingdom Metazoa; phylum Chordata; class Actinopteri; order Amiiformes; family Amiidae; genus Amia; species Amia ocellicauda. Next base: position 22,200,054 of record NC_089864.1, on the reverse strand, counting down.
TTGGTATTTGTTGTTGTTTGCTTAGTCGTGGCTTTGTTTCATATTGAATAACATTTGTCAGTCAAAATAATGTGGGCCAAAGATACATAAATGTCACCATTAATATTCTCGACCTTCAAGTCAAGTGAAGAAGTTCCAAAACATCATAAATGCTAGATTTGTCAAATGACCACCAATGTTCAAGCTTGTCCATTGTTAGCCTTTAAACATAATAAGTTCAGTATTGAAAGAAACAAAATGATTAGAAGGGCTAAAACATGCTCAACCATATTGCTTTAGCTACTACTACTACTACTACTACTACTACTAATTGTTTACTGATTAGCAAAGTTTAATAAGATAAGATGGCGTGTATACAAAGAGCCAGTAAAAACACAATGTTCATTTTAAAAGGTCGACTATATGGGTTTTACACATACTAATGCTATATATTGTGCATTTGCTGGAGTAGAAGACAGTAACACATAAGTCACTACCCTGTCTACATGTAGGGACCAATAGGTAGCTTTGCTAGAAGGCTTTTCATGTACTTCCGTGTCAAAAGTGACTACCCATACTCCCTTGTGGAACAGTTTTGGAATTGAAAGATGACTCCTAATTAGGGCTTTCCCATTTTCTATTGCTCCGAGAATATTCTGCTTAACAAGCTGTCACTTTTCTTCCTTATAATTTCCATTTCCTCAGTGGGGACTAAGAAATCATTCAGGAGATACAGTGTGTCAAGAGAACTGCAATGACACTGTTCGTCAGCGCCCAGGAACATACAGATGGAGTCAGACAATGCGCTCTTCTCGGCTGGCCAGAGACCGAGCTGTGCATTCACAGGAGGAGAATACATTACATCAAAGCAGGAGCTGTAACAGATAGTCAATATCACATCTTGATAAAGAAATCTTTAAACGGTGCACACCAAGTGGCACAGAAGAGGAAATGTCTCCCAGGTTTTCAGACATTAGAGACACTCAAAGAGACTAACTGAAAAATAGATGTAATCTAGACTTTCCTATTCCTTTGCCATTTGTGTCTTGAACTACTCCCATGTTGCTCACTGAAATATATTTAGAAATACCTCCAAAAACTAAAATAAGTATTTTATAAATTATTATAAAATTGGATGATCTGTATACAACTAACAAATACAAAAAAATGATGCCAGATATTAAAAGCTTGATATTCATCAAATTAACCCAGCATCTCACCTATCCCTGGCAGGCTTGAATATTAAATTGTTATGGTCATATGTCAGCTCCAAGGCAATTGTGTTGATGAATAAATTAATAATCTTTGATCTCCAGAGAATACAAACTGTACGTATTAAACATGTCAATGAATGAGTATGTAGGTTGCTGTGGAAAGAAATAATACTGACTAAATGCAAACAAGAAATACTATCCCACCACATTGAATTTTATCAAGGGATGCTTGAAGAATGAACGTATGGAGTAGGAGTAGGTTTTGGTCCTCTCATGAATACCAAGAGAACCCCTCTTTAGTACAGTCCCAAATGTTTCATACTTTCAATTGTTTCCCCAAAAATCAAAAACTGAGCAAAGAAGTTATTTTTAACCATATATTAAGTGTATGAGTATATGTGAATTGCTTCAAAAACAAATGTGAAAGGGAAACAGTGTAAGTATTTGTGTATAGATAACAAACCACAAACAGAAGCAAAGCTATCGGGCTTTGAGAGAACATGTTGACAGCAAAGCATGTAACAATGAAATGGTAAAGGTCAGTACATTTGCTGGCACTTTGCTGTAAGCTACAAGGCAAAAGTAAACTTACACATTGTGCAGAAAGAGTCAGCAATTTTGCTCTGCTGAACAGCAGCCCATTACAGACCAACAGTGAACACGGGGATGCTGATTTACGGATTCATTGTTATTTAATCAATAGTAGGTTTATTACAAGCGGCCTGGCTACGGCAGAATTGGAAAGAACTGATTCTCCTTTCAATTATTGCAATGCTGTATTGTGAGCTGTGGCATAAAGTCTTATTGGGATGTTTGACAGCTGGCCTGAAAATGCTGAGGTCCAGGATAGAGAATGTCTGCTTCACAATCTAACCCCACAGTGAATGATGCAAACTTGGAATGACCAGAAACTACAACATTGTCTAGATAAGCAAAGGGGACATAGCAGCATGTCGTCCATTACAATCACTGACTGACACAATGGGAAAAGCATCACTTTAACTCTCCAAAGCCTACAGTTATCTCTTTAAGCTTCCTTCAATTCGAATGTTCATGATCGTACATTTTTAACAATAGAAAATAGAAAAAACAGGAGCAAAAATAATGCAGTAGGTTGCAGGGAAAAGTAGGAATTAGAAGCAGGCAGGAGCAGTAACAAATTCCAATGTTACTAACTGATGCATGTATATTTATGAGTTTCATCTACAGACAGTTTATTCAAAGCATCATTAATGAGAAAAGAAAATGAGCTGATTTGATATGCATGCAGCTACGAGCAAATCTAAGATCTTGTAAGAAAAAAAAGAAAACAACAGTAGAAAGGTCTTGGGGGATATGTGGTCTAAGCCCAGTTATTCAAGTCCATGAAATAATCCCAGGTTAACATCACAGTTAACTTTATTGCAAAGGTCTAATCTAATTGTACATGCTGAGAACACTGTGAGATTACTGATTTGACAGCAATTCAGATAAGATGGTCAAATCACTGGTCTCTTGTCATGTTCTGTCTTACATTTCACTGAACATGCTCTTAGAACAGTTGTTTTTGATCTCAAAACCTCTGTATTGTAGTTACAATTATTGCAACTATGCATTAAAACCTTGCTAGATGAACACATATTTTCCCAAGCTATTGTACACAATGTCTTTGATAAAAAACAAAAAACACAAAAAATAAATTACATAAAATGCTGAAATCAAAGCAGTTGTGTTGCCATGGTAAAATGCTTCATAGGATTTTAGCAAACTGCCTTTATAAAAAAAAAAAAATCTTCGGTTCTAAGTAGACTTAGAGCACAAAGGTAGGCTGAGAAAAAAAAAATCTCATTACTCTCAGCAAATAAGCAAACAGTCCTACTGTACTTGTTAATCAACACCTTTGGCACCTTTTAGATGTGTAAACAGAAATGCATTTTGTCTAATTATACTAGTTAAAAATGAAATCAAAACAATCTTAAAACAAGAAACGTTTACTTATATTCCTCTATATAAACACCTGTTTTTGCAAAATCAGTGCATGTACATACATAGCTGATAACTGAATTCAAGTAAATTCAAAGCTGGATTACTAAATGCAATGTATACAATTGTTTTGTGATAGAGTGGTAAAATGTTAAAGTTAAGATGTTTAACAGAAGTATTAATCAAAGGTAGTACATTTGTACATACTGAAGTGTTAGTAATGTGCAGGCAGGAGAATAAAATCAGATACAAAAAATAAACAGATGAAAGTGAATATCTCTATCATAACATCCAAAACCTAAAGCTTTATAAAACATGTCTGTGATATCCACACCAAATTCGTTCTGCATTAAGTACCAGAATAAAAGCCTTCTGTGACATAAAATAAATCCATCACATGTAGTTAAATCTCTTAGCTTTGCTCATCTCCTTAACAGAAATTATACTTCTGCTTCATTTTTCGCCTTCTTTAAAGCTATAACGCTTCACCTACAAGGCTGTTTACCAAAGATGGGAAATGCAATTAAGTGAAATGGTTAATCCAGTAAAAACCTCCACCTGGAATGCTAGATAAGCAACACAACCTAGAGATTGCCAGCTCGGAGCCAGGCTGTGCCACTCATCGGCAGGAGTTCATCGGCACCAACGCGAGAGGCTGGGTTTCCCTTCCGGATCACACGGCAGAGAGGTGACAAGGCTTGGTGTGATGTGGTTTCAAATGAAGCTGCTTTATGTATCCCTGGCTCACTGCGGTAAGATTGCATCAAGGCAATAAAATCTTACAAAGTGGGACAGGTGATTGATAATTCACAGTCAAAATGAAACACACGAGAGTGTTGCAAGTTTAGTTAAGTGCATTTCCAGCAAAATCACAACCTCAAAACGGATGACCTTGGGCTTGAAGCACTGTCACTTTGCCCAAGGTTACTCTAACAAGTTCTATCACACTGTCACAGTAATGACACACACTGAGCACATAACTAATTCGTTACATATTCATGGACAACATAGCCTACAAACTCAAAAATACATAGGCGTGCATGCAGTCTATATGCAGTGAGGGACAGGAGGAGCTAAATAAAGGATGTATTTGTTAAATAATGTAGGATAGCTTTCAAATATTAACCTTTCATTCAGTTTGACCACATAATTATATTTATTTTTGATTAAACATAATTGTAATGTCCTTGTGTGTGTACATATGGATTACTCATAGAACAAATAATACTTACAACCAAACCCAAGGCATAGGAATAAACAAACAACAGCACTAAATATGTTCGTATATTAGTTTGTACATCTAAGTGATTTCTATGAGAGTCTTCATTGTTATTACTATCAATCAAACCATATGAGTTGTTTGGAATTAAATAAACAGAGAGGGAATGCAGACAAAGCTACAAATGTAACAATATTTTGTATCTCTCCTTCTGCCACCACGGTTTTCGCTTGACCATCCCATTTTCCTGTCCACTTGAGCGATACGTTTCTCCGCCACTTTCCCTGAACCTAGAGGTGTTGTTTTCGGAAGCTGTGAATTAGTAACCTGTGATAAACAGGTGACATAAGGGATTTGATTTGGTCTAGCCTTATATTTGACTACATAGAAAACAGGACCAGCACTATCTAGACTTTAACAAGGACTTCCTTGGTATTGCAGTGTTTGCAGGTTCTGTGACAAACAGGAAGCATTTACATTACAGACATTACACAGAGCAACAACAAGATAATGCAGCCCCAGTCCAATCCCAATATTCACAGTCTCACATACTCCTGCAGCAATCTCTTAGCAGTCTCTCCACAATTGAATCCCAATCTCTGTAGTCCTTTGGGGTTTGAACTCCCTGCTATTGCTCAAAGAACAACACACATTCTCGTGGAGCACTAACACACATCCACTCCCAACTATCAGTACCATTTGCAGTTAAGTCAACAACAGTAAATTAATTCAATTTTCACAAAGCCCTATCACTCTCACCCTCCCAGAAAACAAGCTACCATACATTATAAATCACAACTTCATATTGACATCGCACATATAATCCACTTCATCACACGTGTAATGAAGTTTTATACTGATTCCAATCATGCAATCAGTCCCCTTTGTTATCTTCTTGGCTAATGGGTGTCCTATAGTGGTCTTGGTATTGTAAGGGTTTATTGAGGGAAAGTTTGCTCAGGGTCAGTTGTTTCTCCATCACAGAGCACTTTATACTGAGGGGGTAAACAAAGAGGTCATGAAAGGCTCAAATGGAAGAGACCGGATTGGCCAAAATCACTGAAGAGGTTGAAGTCAAATTGCAGTAGGGCTATTTCCAGTATTCATTTGTTTTTCTTATTCTTTATAATTTACCCAGCACATTTGTGATTGTTTAAACATGGCTATAATACATTTAATTAATCTAGAAATGCATAGATGCACCAAGCCTTTGAAAATTGGAAATTACCAACATGACAAATGAAGGACAGATTTCACCACAGTGTGATTGAAGGAAGAACAAAAGAGAGATGCTTGTCTTTTGTTTCTTTTTGTTTGTTTGTTTTGTTTTTAATGTCCATCAGAAAGAAGCCCTGGAGTACAACACAAATCCAAATGTGGCGTACAGCATGAATACTGTCAGCGACTTGCACAGCTGCTAAGTATGTATATATAAAAAAAAAACATTACATTGGATATGAGGAATGACAATCTTTCAGAGGGGGCAGATCCCTTTGAAAAGAATGATGTTTCATGGAATTCAATGTCAGTACACATGAATCCTACGTATAGACAATTAAGCAATTCAAGCTTAAACCTGATTTGAAAAAAGAAAATACATCACTCTAATGACCCTCGATAAACATCACCAAGATACTTTAATTCTGCCTAGTAATGCTCTTTGTTTCCTTGCCTTTCCAGCACTTCCACTTAAACAAGATTTCAGAGGACAGAAGAATGCCTCACACCATTACACCAACCCCAATCCCTGCTTTGTGCCGACTAGGACGCTCAACCAGTTCCCCTACCTGCTTGTTTTTGAGGTCGAGCGAAAGCTCATAGTCGGAAGAGGAGGAGTGGGAGCAGGCGCTGGCCCCCTTGTTCCTCTGCACTCTCATGGGAGAGGCGGTGTGATGGAGGCTGGCTTTCTGCCCCCCCCCTCGGGCACCCGTGCCCTCCTCCACTCCGCCGGGCGTCGCACCCGCGCCATCTTGCTCATCCCCCTTGCCCTCGGCCTCACCTGCCTGCCCCAGGTCACAGCTGGCCGGATTGGAGTCGCTGCAGAAAGGAGAAAACGTAGTGTGAAGCTGCATCCTTCAACTTCTGCGCCGGGGGTTTGTGGCTGGCGGGGAGCTCTGCTTTCCGCTTTGTAATCGCAGCTGCAAATACGATAGAGCTAGAGACTGTTTGATTATTATTTCATGACAGACGGTTTCAAGCGAAACGTTTAACACTCAACCGCGACAGACAAGGACGGGAGAAAATCATGCATTTCAGCTTTGTCTTCATCAAATCACTGGTGTTCACTTGAGAAAGACATAAGGTAAAATTAACTGTGACCTGGAGCGCGTTTCCCTGCGGGGAAAGTGTATTGTCATGAATATAGTTCTTGTCTGGATGTTGTGCTCAGCGCTTTGCACGACGAATAAGACAGGGAAAGTGCTTACAGTGTGTGGGAAGACCTTGCCTGTCTGTGACCTATAATTAAGCTCTGAGTGCATCACACCTGTCAAGATGACAGATTAAAAGAGTTCCCCTGCAGTTCACCGGTAACAAGTAAAGTTCCAAGACTTTTTACTTGCTTTACAGCTATACATATAAATACATAAATTATACAGAAAATATATAGTACATATATTTTCTTTTTCAAGTGCAAACATCATACATTGAAATACTATTTACTAGTTAAATGTACTATGCACTATTTATTTTATTGCATACCTTTTACAGAAACAGCACTTTAGGCTAGCATTTAGTGAAGTATGTTTGTCATTACTTTAGGATGCTGTATCTTGTATGAATTGTTGGTATACACAGGAGGTGAAATTACTGTTGCCTCAAAAACCAGACATTAGACACATGACACAGTTAAATGGAAACAAAATTACATATTTCTCTTTCAAGCATACAAATCATCTATTTAAAATAGGGTTGATGACCAATGAGTAGCTACTTCATATTTTTGATACTCAATATAGACCCCATTTCATTCAGTTATTCTGATTGTGCCTCATAAATAATTTCTCAGAATAATTACTGTTGGACAGGTTAGCATCACACGCTAAACATTTTCCTTATTTCCTTCTAGCCTTGCCAAACACAAGGCACAGTGTGTGTTGTCCTCTGGAAACCTTGCCGGCCACTTCATATTGACCGCTGATCCATGTTATATGTTTCAGTTGTTGTCTTGCAGAATACACAATATCTGTACACATGCAGTAGCCTTATACTAAATGCATGGTTGTCCTTCTCTTCTGTGAGACTCACACAGCACTTGCCATTAATATTTGCCATTAGAATCACTGAAGTCACCATTTCAATATTCTTCATCTGAGGTACTTTCTTCTTTTACTCTTCGTAACATTGGATGTTTTCCAGAGGTGCAACTGTGATTTTTCTTGGCCCACTGTCTTCTTCTTCGCTGGCAGCAGGTACTGAGCCCACCAGGTTGTGAGGGAGCAATTTGTTTTGAAATTTGATCAAACATTTTTTCTCCCTTTAACTCTTGATTCGTTTGGATTTGGTTTCCTAAAGCTGTCTGGTTTTAAGACTGATCGTTTGTAACTTCCCTTTGCAACGGTTTCCAATAATCCATTCTGAGATACTCCCCTTTAATGTTAAAATTTACACTGGGCAGAGCAAGCTTAATGCAGGGCAAGGATGATTTGTCTCTTCCTTTCCAAAAGCCATTGTGGGATATCAAGATATACACACAGAAAAGGTATAATGATTGCAGCGAAGTGTCTCAGAAAGGAATCAACAGACTGCTCGGCAACTGAGGAATTACTTGAAGAAACTCAAGACTCTAGAACCTGATTGTATTGAGAAATTAACTGCCAAGTTAAAATGCATAAGCAGTAATCTGTTTGAGAGATTTCAATGAGAAATTATAATTTAAATATAATTATTTCCTTCACTGCTGACTGTTTTCAAATTTAATGTGTTGCCTATAGATCAGGTTTTGCTGGGAATTAAGTATTTTTTATACACACAGACACACACACACACACATACACACACACACACACACACACACACACACACACACACACACACACACACACACACACACATACATACATAAATATACTCATTAATTTAATATTTCATTGTGCTGATGCACAGTTTGATCTGAGGAAATGATCCAGAACAAATTGAATGTTCATTTAATCATTAATTATACTAATAACAACAGCTCATTTAGTGATTTATGAATACCCTTTGGTAGAGAACTTCATCCTTAACAAACACTAGCAAACCTTCACATTGAAAAGTCATGAATGTTTTGCACATTCATTTCAGAAAACCTGTTGCTATGCAGGTCTAGCGCTTTGCCATTAAGATTTCAGCATTTGCATATGTTGTGTATGGTTGTGTTTAGCTAAAGCTTTTGTGCTGGTAGTAGCATGACATTACAGCTGGTAAACAGGATTTTGGCTGTTGACATTGTGTGAGAACCAAGTACAATTCCTGTTCTGGTTTAACTGGCATTTGAAAGCTGTTTTAAATTTGAGAAAACAGTTCTACCTGCTGTTAAAAATGTTTGCTTTTGCCACATCTCAATGGATTCCTGAGATTTCTGCAATCTACAGTCATGTAGTGTATTTTCAAATGTATTTATTTTTCCAACATTGAATATTTGTTGCATATTTGTTACAAATATGTCATTTAAATATATAGCATCTCTACATTTGTAATATTACTGTTATGGTGAAAGATTTATCTGACTATGGGAGAAGGCATGTAGCTACAAATTCAGAAAAGGGTGGGACAAGCAATTACATATTTTTTCCTCCGATATTCATATTAAGGTAGTTCTGTGAACGCCACAATATCTGTAGGGATGATGGAACTTCTCCTATAAAGGTGCTAATTATGGATTTAGATTATTTATAGGTTTTTACATTTGTGGATTTCATGATTATGACAAACCAGATAATAATTATGTTAATATTAATGTTGAAGGGTAAAACAATTATATTGTGTTAAAGGTGATTTCTCTATGAAAGGAACTTTAACAGAAAAAAAGGCTCTATGAATGGGGGGTATTTTAGCCTTTGCAGTATTTTGCACAGAAATAGTCTGTGTTGTGTTTCAGTAACATACATTTATAAAGCACATAATTTAATTTGTAACCTGCTTGGGAATTCAAGGCTTAGGGCACCAGAGATTAAAAAAATACACAGTGTGCCACCAAGCCTGTGATTAATATTATTTATATAGTATAATATTACTCGCCTCCACAGGCACAAATGGCTTGTATACTGTAGATTACAAGTGCAAAAGCAGTCCTCAATGGTCACATATTAAACACATGGTGGGATAGCATTATTAATTCAACAATGCCTTTTTCATTCATATCATGACAATAAACACTACCGTGTCCTCTGAAGGTTAACAAATCTTCAAATTAAACAGGAGCTTTATTTGAGTCTTCCTGTCGAGTATTGTTTAGAAACATCGAGGAAGTGGCTTCATAATTTTGACACCCTATATATATATATATATATATAAATCATATAAAATCGAATATACCTTATATCAAAGTAAACTTGGATACAAGTATGCCTGAATAAAATATTGGACATCTACATTTTCATAATTGGTACTTCAGTGATACAGTTTCAGCTGTTTCAAATACACTGTTCAGCACAGAGTTCCCAGCAGAGTTTCCAGTCTAGAGAAGGGACTGCTGCCTGGGTATCTCTCCTCCCAAAGGACAGAGACAGACAGCAGCTAGGATCTGGCTGGCCATTCCCCCGGAGGCCTCGGAGTGGCCAGGCTGAGACCGGAAGACCTTAGCGCTAACCTCCAGGGTTTAGGAACTCTGCAGAAATGTCCTGATTCGGTTCACTGAATATGCACTGCATCAGTATAACAGATGGTGGAAACTGGAGATCAGCCACTGACAATCACTCTATTCGTTCACTGGGCACAGCGCTGACATTTCAGCGACTTAATCCAAATATTTCTCTCTGGGAGGAAAAGCCACAATTGGACATGCTCAAAATGTTAAAGGATGAATGAATATTGTTATTATTATTATTGCTGTTTATGTTATTATTATATTATAGTAGTAGTAGTAATAGTAGTGCTATCAGTAGTATCAAATTGTGTGATAAAATGAAACTGTATTATGTTTTATTGGTAACATTTACAATAATGGGCACCAATTCTTAAGTAATTGAGTTCACCGAGTTCTGATGTTGATCACATGTATAAACCCTAATCCCAAAACTAGCCTATAACCCTCTCCCTCACCCTGACCCTAATCATGTTATACTTGTGATTAAGTGCATCAGGTATTCATGTGTTTATCCTCTGGCATGCAGACATCAATTCATTAAGAACTAATTCCCATTATTGTAAAAGATGACCGTTGTATGTTTATGCCTGAGTACCAACTTTTTTCTCACTGTTTCTGTTGGCTTTGAGTTAACAAAAATGTTTCTATCCTGCAGATGGCAATGGTAACCACAAACATCTTCACAATGCCACAGTGGCAACATAGCAAATCAGTCAGTGCAACTGTGCCATGGCACGAGTCTTGGATGTACTGTTGTCACGTTCTGATGTTTACTCATGCTTCCTGAAAGCACTGTTGTGTGTAAGAATAACAAAAAAAAATGAATTTCTATAAATGATGACATAAAGCACTAACAAACAAAAAAAATTTTAAAGTGCAAGTTACAGATGTATTATTTTATCAAAACAGCCTGTTCCTTTACCTGCCGAGAACACTTTTAGTGCATGTGGATAGTGTAGTGAATCTAGTATAATAGAACACCCTTATCGCTACATAATCCCTTGTACACTCTGAGCTATAATCCCTAGCACACAGCATGGAGTTTGCAATTGTCCCTGAACAAATGAAATACATAAATAGGGAAAACTGGAAAAATGCATAAATTATGACACGTTTGCCAAGATGAATGCTGATATCTAATTGCAGTGCATGACAATTGAAGTACTCCGATCAGCTGTTTAACTATCCTGCGATCAACTGATCAGTGTTTGGGATGTGAACAGAAGAGACTGGTTTCATGGCTCCTAGGAGACTGCACTTTAATGATTAAATGCAATCAAGTTGTGAGCTTGTTTTTTGTTATTAAAACAAACCATGTTTGTGTTAATAAACTTTTAGTAGAATGTGAAACAGTTTTGGAGGCTGATAAAAAAATATCCACTACTACTACTACTACTACTACTACTACTACTACTACTACTACTACTAATAATAATAATAATAATAATAATAATAATAATAATAATAATAATAACAACATTTTCTTATTAATCATAAATGTATGTATTGTGAAGTGTTGCAGTTTTCAATGTGCAATTTATATCTTCAGTTTATTTACTTATATTTGAATCTGTGAAGATAATTGATCCCTGCTTTGCCTCAAACATCTAAAACCATTTAAATCCCCAGTCATTTTTATTAGAAGATAAGAACATGAATAAAGAATGTGAACAACACAAGGTTATGTTACACTTTACACATGTTTTTCTCCACAATCTCCCAACTAGGAAAAAAGATAAAAGATAAAAAAAAGAAAAAGATAAAATCACAATTGTCCTAAGTCAGATAATGTGATAAAATGTGATATATATATATATATATATATCAGTGAGTACATCATAAATATATCACATCAAGGCAAACATATGCAATTCAAAAAATGGTAAACAGACACTCCTAAGGGGAAGTCAGTCAAAACATAAATACATGATTGCAATACATCATCAAAGCAGCATCTCAAACCAAATTCATTCCTCAAGCAAAAATAGCACACAATAATACAAAAACGTTCTGCATTTTTAATTCTTTGTATCACATTTGCAAGATATTTCAGGGGAGGAGCAGGGGTTGTGTCGGAGTAAAGAATTGTGTATTTTGTGTTTAGAAATTGTGCGGTGATTGCATGCATCAGTTTCCCCAATATTGGTCGGTTATTAATCAGTTTTGTTGTATCTGTGGATATATTTTCTTTTTAATGACTTCCAATAAGTCGTCTGAACCACAATATCACAAATAGATTATGATAAATTTCCTATCAGAGCCTAATGACTTGTTGTGGATTCATTTTATCAAAGAGTTTTTCTGAAACGCAAAGGCAGGCCAAAAAATGTATGTAGGTGGAAAGCAAATATACCACCCACTCCTTAAGAAAAAATCATAGCTACTGCTACACTTTTGAATGAAAATACTCATTAATATTTTCAGCTTAATAACACAGAACCGATAGAATATGTAACAAGCAAGTACCCAACTGGTGTTTTATAACAAACCATACACCCACCTACAGAAGTTTCCTTCAGAAGAAGAGAAGGTGGTAAAGCTTTTACTGAACCCTGGAGATGCCTAACCATTAATGCCCTTTCTGTGGTGGATATTTAAGAATTCATGCTCAGAGCTTCCACTATGTTCAAATGCATAGTATCAGTTAAAATGCATAGTATTCTCTGGGAAGGCTGTGAAAGAAGGGACGACAAGGAACAATAACATGTATTTCAATACTGTATACTTTATACAGTACATGAACGTGTACAAACAGGAAGCCACACAGAGACACACGTGTGTGCATGCGCACATACAGCTGTACAGACAGGCACAGTGAAAGCGTGGCAGGCAAGTTAACACATATAGACTGCAATTAAACCCTGTGTTATCCATGGCAAGTGAGCGTCTTTTGCCCTAACTGTCACTTGGCCTGCTGGAGCCCTTCATAACCACACTGTAATTCCAGTAATGAATGCACTGCGCAGGGGGGTGGCTGGTTTTACTATGTCCCTGAGGTCTAGGTTTATGTGTCTGCAGTTTAGAGCTTCCATTCACCGTTGAAGACAGACTTCCTCCAGCCACCAAGTGCATCCCACTGAGGGGGGACCGAGTTAATCACTCAGGCAGATGGCTGGCACTTTTCGCTTCATCCCAGATAGCTAAGTGCCAGGTTTGCTTCTGAGCTCCTCTGCCACTTAAGCAGAAAATATGCCAGCACAAAACAAGTTTTCCACCTCTGATCGTGATGCCTTTACCCCACCCCTTCCCTCCACACACAGACACACACACACACACACACACACACACACACACACACATATACAGTGAGGGAAAAAAGTATTTGATCCCCTGCTGATTTTGTATGTTTGCCCACTGACAAAGAAATGATCAGTCTATAATTTTAATGGTAGGTGTATTTTAACAGTGAGAGACAGAATAACAAAAAAATCCAGAAAAACGCATTTCAAAAAAGTTATGAATTGATTTGCATGTTAATGAGGGAAATAAGTATTTGATCCCCTATCAATCAGCAAGATTTCTGGCTCCCAGGTGTCTTTTATACAGGTAACGAGCTGAGATTAGGAGCACTCTCTTAAAGGGACTGCTCCTAATCTCAGCTCGTTACCTGTATAAAAGACACCTGTCCACAGAAGCAATCAATCAATCAGATTCCAAACTCTCCACCATGGCCAAGACCAAAGAGCTGTCCAAGGATGTCAGGGACAAGATTGTAGACCTACACAAGGCTGGAATGGGCTGCAAGACCATCGCCAAGCAGCTTGGTGAGAAGGTGACAACAGTTGGTGCGATTATTCGCAAATGGAAGAAACACAAAATAACTGTCAGTCTCCCTCGGTCTGGGGCTCCATGCAAGATCTCACCTCGTGGAGTTTCAATGATCATGAGAATGGTGAGGAATCGGCCCAGAACTACACGGGAGGATCTTGTTAATGATCTCAAGGCAGCTGGGACCATAGTCACCAAGAAACAATTGGTAACGCACTACGCCGTGAAGGACTGAAATCCTGCAGCGCCCGCAAGGTCCCCCTGCTCAAGAAAGCACATGTACAGGCCCGTCTGAAGTTTGCCAATGAACATCTGAATGATTCAGAGGAGAACTGTGTGAAAGTGTTGTGGTCAGATGAGACCAAAATCGAGCTCTTTGGCATCAACTCAACTCGCCGTGTTTGGAGGAGGAGGAATGACTCCAAGAACACCATCCCCACCGTCAAACATGGAGGTGGAAACATTATGCTTTGGGGGTTTTTTCTGCTAAGGGGACAGGACAACTGCACCGCATCAAAGGGACGATGGACGGGGCCATGTACCGTCAAATCTTGGGTGAGAACCTCCTTCCCTCAGCCAGGGCATTGAAAATGGGTCGTGGATGGGTAGTCCAGCATGACAATGACCCAAAACACACAGCCAAGGCAACAAAGGAGTGGCTCAAGAAGAAGCAGATTAGGGTCCTGGAGTGGCCTAGCCAGTCTCCAGACCTTAATCCCATAGAAAATCTGTGGAGGGAACTGAAGGTTCGAGTTGCCAAACGTCAGCCTCGTTACCTTAATGACTTGGAGAGGATTGGGAGTGGGACAAAATCCCTCCTGAGATGTGTGCAAACCTGGTGGCCAACTACAAGAAACGTCTGACCTCTGTGATTGCCAGCAAGGGTTTTGCCACCAAGTACTAAGTCGAAGGTGTCAAATACTTATTTCCCTCATTAACATGCAAATCAATTTATAACTTTTTTGAAATGCGTTTTTCTGGATTTTTTTGTTGTTATTCTGTCTCTCACTGTTAAAATACACCTACCATTAAAATTATAGACTGATCTGATTTGCATCTGATTTTGTTCAAAGGATCTGTCGCCACAATATACAATAGTCAATACCATCATCTTAACTGAATACCCATTTCTACTAAGGGTTAATCATGCACCGTTCTCTCCTGGGACATCGGTTACAGAGCTAGTACAAGTACTCAACATTGAAGGACAAATCACTGACATTCTTGATGTCGAATACTTTATTACATTCATGCCATTCATTACGTTTCATTTAGTTCTCTGATGTTCCATCAAAAGATTTCTACATTTGAATTGGAAATCATTCTCCAGCAGTCATCCCTCATTGCTGATGACAATTTAAAATATCTGACTGCTGTTTGGGATGACTATAGCATGGAGGGCTTTTGTAAAAAGTGCAAACTAAAATCAGCTGCGCTTCACCGTCTGAAATCTGACGAGATCTGACGCTTTGGTTGTGCATGGCCTTTAGGTGCTTCCTGTGTCCAGCTTTCCTGTCTTCTGAGGTCTGACAAAACCTGACTCCAAAGTGGTAAAGCTGCAGCCTGAAGGTCACCTATTCAAGGTCAGGCCAGTCTGGTCTTTCATTGCACTTATTGGATCTGACTCCAAGGTGGTTTAACCTCAGGCTGCACTGACGAGGCCCTTCTTTGCTTTGGTTAAGAGCTGTAACAGGGTTTGACTTTCAAATGATGTGGCCACTCGTCCCCTGCAGTAAAAAACTAGTTGGTATCCCTTGCGATCCTCTGTTACTTAATTGCATACTTGTTATCTGTCTTATTATATGTTTTAGTGATGCTCTTCTGGGGCTGTTATTTGTCATGATATTTAACAAAACAGAAAAAAAGCCATTGAAAAGACTTCTCAGAACAAGGAAATAAAGCGGGTAAGTAAATTAGTTTTGCACCAAGGGAAACAATATGCTGAAACAATATGACTCCCAATGGAATTCCATCTTTTGAGAAGTGTTGGCAAAAGCTCTTCATAAAGTTGGTCAGCAGTAATAACAAGGGAGACGTTCACATATAACAGGATATTTAATGTATATATTATGTTCAAAATGACCATGACTCCATCTTTCTGATAGGTAAGGACACAAGTAAAGAAACTAAAGTAGTACTTCATATGCTGAACTATCTTGTCCTGACAGTTGTTTTAACCTGAGCAGACAACTGATTGTTCCATTTGAAAATGAAGAAATCCAATAGAAAAATACAGGATGTTAAAATTTGTGTCATAGGAAATATAGTTGTCCATCCTAATAAGTAAGTTAGAGGAAAACCTAGTATAAGAATACAGGAAGCTGCCAATCAACCAGTGCAGTACAGATTCTATAACTTATACGCCAATTTTCCCACAAAATAAATAGGTTTTACAAAGAGGTTTGTGATTTTGTAACTTGCACCTTTGAGGCCTCTGAGAGAAAGAAGTCAGCAAATCACTATATTCTCTGCATTTCATTTAGAAAATGACATGTTTCTTTGGGATTTGATGAGAATCACTAAAGCACCAGTAAAGAAAGGCTTTCTGCAAGTAGTGTCAGACCCCTGGCCAAACCCCATTCAGAAACACTGGTCTGTCTGGTCTGTCTTCTTGCACTCTGGTATTATATTATCCTGCTACCTTTTCTACTCCATGTGCTTGTGCTTCCTCCTCTCACCAGGGGATAATCAGCCATCTCTTGGCACATCATTTATGCTCTTTATCACCTCGTTGTAATCAGATCTTTCAGTGCGCCCAGATTGCTATCTCCTCTTTAGAAAATGAGGTCTGATGATCACAGGACAGCATGAGTCATGTTCTAATTTCACATGAGCTTTTTTTATGATGGGGAAAAAAAGGAAAAATGAAAGAAAAAAATGAATCCTTTCAAAGATAAAAAAAAAGGATCTCAGGAAAGGTAAAATAAGCTATACTTGGCTGGAAACCAGTCAATATACAACACAGATTATATTCCAAGCCTACACTGGGTCAGAACTGTATATCTATTGCAGCTGCTAAACCTCCCTTTCAATAAACCAAGTATCAATTTCCTCACACTGTTCTCTGGTGTTCCCCACTGAAATAATATCTATCCTTTTTTTCTTTCCCCAAATGAATTTGCCAAGTAAACACCACCAAACCCACAAGGCTACCATCTACATGTCTATAATCTCCTCATCCAAACCCTCTTCTAAACCTCTGAACTTCATCGATCTGTATCCTCCCTTCCTTTTCGACCCTGTCCCCAACAACAAACAATGAGGATATGATACGGCTTTTCCAAAAGATCTACACTGCCAAAGAGCAGCTCCCAGATGTGAGTTGACAAATCAGTTTTTAATGATCTTTTTTTCATCCTGATAATGTGATACAATAATGACTTTTGGCTTCTTGGCTCCAAGAGCTCCGAAAGAAATAATGATTATTAATGAATGAATATTAAAATTATAATTTCTTTATAGCTTTTTTATATAATAAAATGCCCTACAGGCCCCATAGAACTGAAATGTCTAATATCGTCCTGCATGCAGCATTTTGAATTCTGTCCCACACTGTTTGCAGTATCATTTTTGTATCTGCTTATATGTATAATGAAAAGTTTATAAATGGATGCTGATTTTGAAAAATCACAGTTATTTTGTTTTTACTGTCCACTAATTACAATGTATCTTGCATTCCCCTGTCCTGGAAGCTCACTCCAGACACTGGCTTCATCTTTCTGCAAAGCAGCACCTAATTCTAACAGTTCACTCAGCATTTCACCAAACACAATGTAAGGACACAAGTCAAACCTTGTTAAGATGATATTCAGCATAAATAGTAGAAAGCATTTTCTTTACACTGACAATTTTTACACGGAATAAATTGTTCAACCACATTAAGGGGGCTAATAGTCCTTTCTAAACTCAGCTTGACACTGTGTTAGAATTACATACTGGGCGACTTTCTCAAGAGCAAATGTATTCTTACTGTTTGGCAGGTAATTTAAAAGATGTAGAACTGCATATCTACCAAGAGTCAGTGCAAAATTATTTCTTGTTAAGAAAGGCTAACAGGTAATACAGGTCACTGACATGTTTTGTAATCTGAGAATTGTTAATTTATTAGCATCACTGGCCCAACGCAACCATTAGTTGGGATAAAAAGGAAGCCATTTTGTAAAAGGTAAAAGAAAACTATCTGTGTAAGGCTTTATAGCATTTATATATATATATATATATATATATATATATATATATATATATATATATATATATTATATATATTATAAATATTTATATATTTATATATAATAACTAAATAATGATGTACACATCAATGTATAATGTGGTTATATAGTCTATGTCTTTTAATCACAAATCCAATCACACCTTAACCTACAGAACACTGCAGGTAAACACACATCAGATTTAAAGCTCCCAGGAGAAAATCTGCTGTAATGCAACAAAATAAAAACTATGCAACACTTTCTGAAGCTTAATATTATAAGATGCACGTATATTTAATATAAAAAAGGGAAGAGAAAACAGAAACTGCAGAATCCGCAATAAATGACGAACCCTAAATCCCAAAGTTACACCAATTCATTTGTAAATATTCCAGTTGGTCCTATATCCCATCTCATCGTGCTCGGACCGAACCTACTCAGAACAATTTCCAGACACATATTTCTATGGCTCTTCAAATGCAAAACGTACCTGATGAATAATTCTAAATATTCCATAAAAATGAATGTGATTTCTACATTTATCCATTCAGAGTATCTCGTGCGGAGTGGCTTAAACATGAATCTGATGACGCCTGGACCTTGAACTGCTGTTCTTTGACGTTCTATAAATAAGATTATTTATATCTATCCACATTAGTGCACTGACAAAACCAACTATAAGGTTATTCACAAACCGCATGACAGAGCATAACAAAGAGTGGAAGGCACATGGAGGGTGATATGCAGAGGGGAAATGTCCTTGGCAGTGACACTCTGATGCACCATTTCTTTCCACCAGAGGGATGTTCAGGTATTAAAAGTTAGATGACAACAATTCTTCAGTCACCACAGAGCCAGGATGTCAAAGCGTACACAGAGAAGACCGAGCTCATTTGAATGCATGGTGGATATGAAGATTACAGTGTGGGTGATGGCTGCTGTTATCTAGCACAGCACCCTGACGGAGGCACAGTCATTGCGATATTTCCTTTAGACCAGAGGCTCAGAAGGAGAAAGAGGAGTGGCTGTCAAAAATGTACCACCTCTCAGGAAGCTTCTACCAGCCCATCGTCTGTAGGGGGGATTACTCACCGTAGACACTGTGCCTTCGCGTGAGCATTATCAATCCTAGATAGGGAATGCCAAAAGCCATTCTGTGAAAGGTTGAAAGTACAGTCTGCCCACGTGGCACATAACATTATCTGCTCAGATAAGGCCATTTGTCATTTACATAAAGCCCCTCCACTGCCTTAATGTGACTACTGAACGCATGGCATTTGATCCCCATATCATGATATTGTACGGCCTACATGACAGCCCAGTTAGTCACCCATACATATATATATATTGCCAATGTCCATACAGCTAATACCCTTTTCACCATACCCTGATGACCTACTACTGCCTGACCTCCAGCTTTTAAAGTTGATCAAGGTGGTCGTCCTTCACGGTATTCCATACACGTCTGGGTAGGAAACAAATTGCCGGGACAAAAAGATAGGCTGAAAGGCTCCTATTACAAAAATCATCAGACAATATTCCCTTAGACTTTTTATCATTTTCCCTCTATCTCTCTCTGGGGAAACTTGAAGGTTTGAGCTAAGTGCTGCAAAGTATGAAAACGAAATGAGCTTCGTCAATTCATTTCCAATGAGACAGCGATGGTCAATTCTACAACTCAGCAGTGTGTCAAGATTCACTAGTATCAACAAACTGATCAATACCTGACATAAAACAGAGGTATCTTTGAACAGTAATTGTAGGGCAGCTATCTTAAAAGCATTTTGTTATGTGCAGTTTGGAGTTTTTATTTACTGCAGCCGCTCTGACAGCTTCTGTAAAGTGTTGCTGTCCTAGATATTGTTCCTTTCCGCTGTCAATGTGGCATGATTTCATTTATTTTTATATTTTTTGTGTGATTATATTCAATGTGAATATAGCACGGCAGATATAAACAATGGTTGCCAATAAAGGCTGAAAATTCTCCTTTCAAACCGGAGCAGATCTCAGTATCAAACGGCCATCTGAGGCACACCTTTGAGAATCTGACTCAAAGAAAGACAAAATATCAAAATACCCTAGAATTGTAGGCAAGTGAAGTCTTCATAACCAGCTCACCTTCACAGTGATCCCCATTACGCATTCATTTTACAATGATACACCATCAAAGTAAAAACAAAATTGCATTACAAAGTAAAAATGACTTCATCCCTAGTCTTTCTCATCTGTGGAAATAATCCATCGTAGTGTAGCTTAAGTAAAAGCTTTGTCAGATCAGAGGGAATAATGCGCAGATTCTCTTAAAAATGGGTAAATGAATCATGAATAAATCATGATCTGGGTAATATATAACATGGAAACACACAATAACCTTCAAGGCACACATATAAAGTAATAATGTATTTATGGCCGGGAAACACAAACAATAACAGACATGAACATCTGCAAGTGGATCCTTTGAAAATCCATGGTTCCTCATACACTGAAAAACAGATGAAGAGTAATATCTAATTGGCACTGCTCTGCCCATGGAGGTTTGAATTAAAAACTAATAATAATATTAATGATGTGTACTAATGGAATTGCAACTAATTCTAAAGATAATTAAGATTGTTTAGAATATTAGCTAGCAATTGTCAGTGTGGATGTTAAAGGCTAATTACAAATCAATAGTGTACAAAGCTCCAAAACCAGTACAAAATAATGTAATTGTCCAGCATCCTCATATTCTGTCTCCCTTGCTTTAGGTATTTCTACATTCATAAACATATAGTGCACTGGAGGCAAAGAAAATCTACCCTGTCCTATATTTAATGTGAATGTCAGATTAATAGTTATTTCAGGAATCAGACTATTAATTCAAAATGACAGTGTATATGATTCTAGAAGAGCGTTGGTCTTTTATCTAGACTTTGATTCCAGGTATGTTATATAAATCGTCCCCCTATTGTGATTCCCTCTCAACAATGATTAAATTAAACAGGAAACTGAATTACCTGATTAGGGAATGAGATGGAGTTTCTGAAGACGGTGTAATAAGATAGTAAGGAACAGAGCTTTGTTTTTGCCCTGTGAGATATGTGACTGGATGCTGGATGACAGCAATAAAGCCTTCTCATGATGTGACCCCGGAGACTGGTTTTGCCACAGCAACACTTATCAAAATATCAGTGATTAAAAATGTGTACCAAGTTACAAGAACCAGCAGGCCATCAAAAACGCACAGAAATGGGGAATTGCCACTTTTAAGAATAACTTTGATTAGGATAATTGCTACAGATTTGTTGCTTTGTGAGTGTGATTTATGAAATCTGTTCTCCAGTATTAGAATAGCTTTCAGAAATGGCCTGTCCTTTAGCTCTTGTACACAGAAACCCAGCATCAGACATCTCTGTAGGTGTTCTTCACATTTGAATCAGGTCAGGCAAATATTAGGGGGTGTTTCTTTTACATTCCCAAACTGTACAAATCGCTCTGCTTATGATGAAGAACACAAGAGAGATATGGAAAGTCAGACATGGGGACTTCGACACAGACCCACCCCTCCTCTCCTGCCTCCCTTCCCCTCTTTCGTCACCCTCCATCGTGTGCGCGACTGAAGGGTGATCTCATTCTGCTCATTTCTAATAAAAACTGTAATCTCCTGCAGCTACCTTCTGTCGCTCTGACAGGGTTTAATTTTTAAATCCCATTCAGACATCCGTCCCCTCCCAGCCAAGTGTACGCCCACTCTGGTCCTAGCCAAACCCACCGATCAGGAGGACAGGCGCTCGACAGCAGTCCCTCTTGCGCTGCGTCCACAGCAGGGAGCAGCTGTCGTGTGGCACAGTGTGTGTGTGTGGGCATGCATGTTTGCTGTTTGCGTTCATGGACAGTGTTTAGGGCTCCGGGTGAGGCAGGCGAGGCTGAAATGTATTCCTTCCTGAAAACTAGCACCTCAGTTAGCTCTTCTGTGCAACAAGAAAGGTCAGCAACAGCACAGCAGGGTGCCCAATAATATCAGCCCTCGCAAAGCCCAAGGGTGCTACATGATTGATCTTCACAGGAACAGAAGGCCGTCACGTGTCATAGTTAGTGAAAGCCCACCACATTCCCCCTGCTGCCTTTTCTGTCTTTG
The DNA here is from genome assembly GCF_036373705.1 of Amia ocellicauda. Classification (NCBI taxonomy): domain Eukaryota; kingdom Metazoa; phylum Chordata; class Actinopteri; order Amiiformes; family Amiidae; genus Amia; species Amia ocellicauda. Next base: position 22,177,802 of record NC_089864.1, on the reverse strand, counting down.
TCTCCTAATAGGGAAAAACACCTACAGGATACATAAGTTGGCTTAGACGAGGTACTTAAATAGGAGATAATTAAATAAACTTCTGCAGGCTGCCTTTAATGGGAGTCTTTGGGTAAAACTGCGATGCACAATAAATTAGATTACAAAAAAAAACAGCTCAATCCCCAAAATAGCCTAACAGCTTAGTTGAAAAACCCAACTGTTAGAATGGCAGATTTTGTTTTCATCATTAACTGACATTTGCTGAATTTATGTTTTATTTAAGGAAACACAGGCCTCCCAGGACATATCCTGTAAAACCTTGTGCCCAGATGAATGAATCCCTTCTTACTGGTATTGATATATATGTATCAAAATTACAATTGTGTAAACAGAAATTAAAACAATAAATGTTCAACTAATGTATAGGCTATTTTTTTTTTTTTTATGGCATAACTATATAAAATTAAGGTGTATTGACTGTTTTGTATTTTTTTGCCTGTTTTTTCCTCCTGTTAAATATGTATTCAAGCATACAGGTGTTATAAAAGTGTTTAGAATAATACATTAGCTGAGCCCATTTTAAAGTTTTAAATTAATTCCGCTTGCTTGGGCAATTACAAACTAAAAACAAAAGCAGTGACCTGGTGTGATTGAGTGTGGATCGTGCAAATCATCTATCCTCATATGCTCTGTTAAGTTCTTACTGCAGTGCACCCCACTGCGTCTGCTTGTGAAGCAAATAAACTACACCCCCCTGGGCTGCTCCGAGTGGTGGGAGTCACATCAATTTGGAATAAGTGACTTTGTTTATTTGTTTATTTCCCAGTTTGGTGGCACCAAGGCAAGAGGGCACAACATTCCCAGTCGGCAGAGAAACAGTGAAATTCCCCTGCTGGGAAAAATGTACCTACACCTCCTCAAATTTAATCTATCTGTGCTGCAGAGAGCAAGACAGAGGCAGGCATTGGGAGGGATTACTGTCTGCCCAAGAATGACAAAGCCCAGATCCCTATTGATTCCTATACAGTGTGGGGGACCATCATCTTTATCTGTTGCAGTTCCTCTTATGCCCATGGCAACCATTGTCTCCTCACAAAAAAGTCATTTATCAGCAGTTTTCTAATCCATAAATAGCTTGGGCCTGAAGGCTCCTAGCTTGTCAGAAATGATAGAGAAAAAAAATCCTTCTTGTTTTATCCTTATGATATATATAATCCCTCAACCCAAATCAGGTTTTATATTGCTGACTGATCCTGAATCCAGCTGCACAGCACCAAGATTGTTGGCACAAAACCCAACAAATTACTGGACAAGCAAGTCTTGCGTGGCTGTAACGAGAGAAAATAAGCTTTATTTTTTCTGCATTTTCACAATCAGTCATTCAATTTTTATTTTTTTCCAAGGCAATCTGGAGCAATTTACAGTCTAAATTAAAGAGCTTTATGAAGCAATATCTATGTACACAACTACATTTGTCTGTTTAAACAACACAGGAGGGTGGGGAGGTGATTTGCAAGAAGTTGAATGTCCAAGAAAAATGTTGACCGAAGTTACACAAGGGTTTAGTAGGATGCTAACAACGTCCAATTTGAATCTATGATATACGTAACAAATGTAGTTTCGTGATCTGGGATTGTGTATTTGAAGAGACAGGGAATGGAAGGGTTGAGTCGGTCACGGGGGGCAAAGAGATATAGGGGTGCCCCAGTTTCTGTCACAGGAGTAGTAGTAGCGCTGTTAGTTGTGCTCTGTTAGAAACCTGTTCTGAGAAATAAAACTGTTGCATTAAACCTCAATCGCATCTCCTATTATTTGTTGTTTTGTCCATGGTGAAACCCATAGCAAAAAAGACTGACACGCTACAGCATCATTAGTACTGACACTGCATTCATCTGGAAATGGGATGTTGATATTTAAAAGGAAATAGAGCTGAGAAATTGCCAGTCTGTCAGCTAACCATAACAACAGCTGACCACCAGTAATCACCAAATGGAGCATGATGGGAAGCCAGGTGGATCAGGAATAAATAGCTACTGATGACCACTGCTAAATGAGGCTGAAGGTTGGGAGGTTCTAGAAAAATGTGAATTGAGCAATTTATACATCTATTTATATATGCCCAATGTCCATGGGTCCTATTTCATAATAATTTGCAAGGACACTGTCTAATTTATATAAAATAAAATTGAATTCTGCCAAAAGACAACACAAAAAGAGAAAACTTCCCTGCTTTTCTGCGCAAAGACTTGGTTCATGTAATTAAACCAATCACATGGGATGATGCTTTTCATTAAATTTGGGGTTGTCCCCTTATTCTCTGCTGTATAATTTATGTAGCTCTGTTGTATATCTGTAAATGAAAATGCAAAGCTCCTGAGTGCCTCTGCAGATCCAATCTTCAGTCCCAAGCACAACACGGCCCGGAGGCAGGTAGTGAGAAACTCTGTCTGTGCCACTCAGTGGGCCTGGGAATTCCTTTGGCAGTGCTGACTGGGCACAGGCATGGATGGAGATTTATATGGGCTGAGCTAGCAAAGACTAACCAGAAGGAAGTCTGGCTATGGTGAGGGGCCCACTATGTATTCCAAACGGAGAAACACAATAAACAACTCAAAGTGTAGGTAATAATAATTACGACTTGAAGTAAGCAAGTTGTCATAATGATTTAGATCACAAATTGAATGCAGCATCGACCTCATTTACCTTTCAATAGTCAGAAACAAAATACAGGTACAAAATCAGATTGCTGACACTTTGCTGAACGGCAGGTTAACAATGCAATGACACCCAAGTGTTCAAAACATCTGAGACAACAGACCAGTAGTTAATGGGCACATTGGGAAAAAGCTCACTGTAACGTCATAAAATTGTACAGCTTGCTTTTGCTTTCAGCCATTTTGAATCAAGGCTGCCTAATGGATTTTGAACAAGTGACTAGGCTGGAAGCAAAATAAAAAAGTGTTTCTCCATGTTTCGTCCACAAGCAAGGAGGACATAAATATCGCTGTCTACAAATAGTTTTTAACACTGAAAATGCAGCAAACACTTATTTTTAACACAAGAGGTGCAGAAAATTAGCTCCTTCCTGACTTTGATGTGTCATTTATTTTCCTTACTCTTTCTCCACCTTTTATGACAGCGGATGGATGGATTTTCAGACCCACTTCAGCAGGTGTTGTGAAGCTAAGCAAAATAAACAGACTTGGGAAGAGATTAGGCTGGGGCCGCCACTGGTGACACAACTGAGACAAATAGAATCCCCTGTGGGATCATGGGGGGGCGGAAGACATTTGTCGCGCGCCGGCTCCCACCAAATCTTTCGGCTGAGTGTCTCTCCATCATCAATTACGAGAACATATTTCACAGGAGCAGAGGACGTCGTTCTGATTAAACTATTGAGTGTGATTTAAAGAGCTGAGACTGGCAGATCTGGGCGATTAATGGCTATTAGTGTGGCGAGAATTCTTATTCCGATATCAACTATGTGAGTTGTCTCTGGTATAACAGTGAGTGAGGGCTTCTGAAAGAGAACCACCATAATTATTTCTCAGAACATATTTGCATAATCTGTGCATGTGCGTGGGACTGTATCTAGGGGCAGACGTGTTCGAGTAGTCAACTTGTCATCGTGAAGATGGGAGACACAGTGCAATTAGGGATTGCGACATCAAGGACAAGTGGCACCCGGAGGTCACGCACCAGTGCCTCCAACGTGCCCATCCTGCTACACCAAGAAGGACCAACAACACAGAAGTCTTGAAGAGCAGAATCAGACCACCAACTCTAATTCTATTTTAATTAACCTCCTATAAAAAGTGCTAATTGCTGAACCACACTTGTCTTTTGGGGTTAACTGCTCTTTCAAAGCATCACTTCCACCCATCAATTCAACAGTACACTTTGCTGATTAGCACAGATAGCTTGATTGGGAAACTGTGAAGCATGTGAATTTATGATGATATATTTAGTCGCAAAACAACATTAAGTAAGGAAAACTGAAGAGCCACATTTACACAGACATACTGTATTTTCAGGCAATACACATTTTCACCATTTTTATTTTTTCATTTTTATGTTTGCTTATGAAAACACTAGGGCTGTTTAACTTGTCTATGTCTGGGAACCAAATTAAACACTTAAGGCATATAACTAAGACTGAGGAATGATAAAAATGTCATGCTTTTTTCTTTGCAATGTCATATAGCTCACATACTTTTTATTAAAACAATAATATGTTTCACATCTCTTAAAATGTAATCCACAAACATATATCTGTTTGTAGGAGTGAACAGTTACCAGCTACTAAGATGGTTTAGAAAGAGATTTTGTTATTTATTCAGTTTTTGGTTGATAAAGGGACAATAACATAAATCAGTCACATTTTTTCTGACCTGATATTTGTTATGTGCATCATCAGTTGACCATAGATTAGTTATAGTATTTTTAGCTCACACACAAAACAAAACATTTTCCTTTCAAGTCTTCCTAGTAGACCCATCCAATTAACCCAACCTAATAACTGAGAAACTATAATTTAATAAAACAAAACAGTTCAGACTCAAAACAACAAAGTGTTTAAACTATTACATTCAGATTGACTAATGTTAGCTTATCCAAAACCTTGTGATTAATGCCTCCTAGAACAACATAGCATGGGTTGAAAAGCACCAGTGAATTACAGCTGTTTGACAAATTAGTATGCTCTCGACAGCACTGCAGCATAGGAAACTAGATTTATCTGGTAATGGCATGTGGATCCTGCATTTTACACTGCATTTGCACTTTCCATTACAATACCCAAAGTATCCCAGAAGGCAGTTTGTTTTAAATACAACCTAGCAAACCCATAAATCCTTTCAATTTGTGTCTTCAAAATTGAAAAAGAAATGTAAATGGTTTCCTCTACACACTGAAACAGAGTCAAGCCTGCAGAAGATGACTTTCATGCAAAACAAACGTCTGTTTTATTACCACTAGCAATTTTGCTTAGAGGCTTGTGAAACAACCAAGGCAAATGCATACCTTTCGTTTTTCACCTCAGAAAGAAAAAGCATTTAATTAAATGATGGTTTGCATATTTCATTTTCAAACCAAGTTTTGCTTTCATATTCTATTCAGTAACAAAGCTTTGCAAGTCACATATTCAACATAAATACTATAATCTGAAATAAGGCTAAAAAGAAAGCCTAAAGTACTGCCACAAAAACTATTAATAGTAATTAACACTATTAACTATTGATTAAACACTTTACCAGAAGAATACGGGTAACAGAGCACCCCCAAAAAGATACAATCCAGCTTACTTTCTTTACCATTCAAAAATATAGTATAGGATGCTACTTAACAAAATTTCCTAAGCCAGCTTGTCGGGCCTTTTACAATGCACATAACCAGACCAAGACATCAGAGACTTACAGGATGTCTTCAAAAGTGCAAGAACCAAGTTTGCTGCACTCTTTTTGCAAAAACATCTAAATTCTTTCCAAAAACGGTGCTGAAATGACTAAGAAAAACAAAATACATTTCCATTTTGCTTTCGAATGACTTGCATCATCTTTCTTGATGGATTTTAACCTTGAAACTTATCGTTTTCAGCAAACACAGAAGAAATATGGGGGAACACAACCCCCCGACATAAACACCCAGCACATCGCAGCGTGATGATCAGAAACATTGTTCTATGGGTGGAACACAGTCTGCAGTGGGATGGCGGACAAGTGAAACATCTGCTTACATTTGTTCACCCTAGCTGGTCCAATGCGGTCATGTTCTTTGGTGGATGTGTTTGGATAATGAGCTGGTCAAGGAGGAAGATGGATAGCTGGATTGGAGAGTGGTTCAGTTTGGTAAATGGTGGGATTAGTATTCAAGGAAAACAGTTATAAAGGTCTCAACATCTTGAATGTACCATACAGTTGTGTTTCCCATTGTGGTGAGCAAAGAACTATGGCTGCCACACTCACACTATACACACCTAATTTTCCATGATTAATTAATTTGCAAAAGAAAATTGGTTTCTCTGCAGCAGCAACATATCTTGAGACAGTAATATATTGAATAAAAAACACAGGTTAGGTTAAATTAATATTAAGATCAAGTCAGATGTTCATATTTGCTGGTATCATCTCCACCTAGATCTAGATGAGACTAGTAAAGCCAGATTATATGTCTATCTTTGTTGTTTGTGAGGTTGTTAGTATGGAATGGACAAATCATGAAATCTGGTTTTATTAGAATCAAGGTACGTGTCCTAATTTGACAATTTTTCCAGACCCTAATTGATGTGCTCTCAAAATAAGTTGCTTGTTGTGTGCTGTTTAAAGAGCTTCATCTTCGTCTTATTAGAGAGATACTGATTTCTAAATATGTGCAAGAACTGAACAATGTACAACGTACGAAGAACATTGAAAATCATCTGTTTATCCCACATAGGACAATGGCTTATCTTTTGTTCATGCCACTTACACTAATTTCAAAACCTATTGTTTTTATTGTTTCAAGCTTTTAAGGCATCCCGTGATTTCTACAGTGCATCCTCCTGACAATAACACCAAACATTATAAAATACAGAGCCTGAAATATTAATCTCAGATTTCAGATTCAATTCTTTCAACATCAGCAGCAACAGCAGAGAAAGTCTCAACAATCGTTCTCGGAGAAACTTCACAACACAGAAAGAATAAAGCTTTCTTGAATACCAGATTTTTCAAAGATTTCGAAGGGGCAATACAGCATGAAAAACTAAACAGATGGGCCATCAGCAACCATGTGAAGGCAGATGAGTCCTCTAATTTCACAACAATGAGATAAAGTTATCAGAATGCTTCTCAAAACTGGTTTCGGGAAGAAATACAACATAAAACAGATAATTTTCAAGTGATGAATCATATAGTGTAAGAGGCACGCCCAACTTCCCCAGAAATCAATGCTGCCAATTTTCTCACAAAGTGCCTTCAATAATATATGTATTTAAGAAATTAGAGGAAGTTATTTGCTTAGTGTTTGTGATACAATACCCATTATTGTCCACATTAAGGTATTTGAGCATCCTGTGATTAAAACAACCCATCCCTGAACCATACTTGGCATGAACAAGCTGTGTCCTTGTTATAGACATTGCGTGCCTTTTTGCTTCAGTGTGCTGCAGCGTTAGTAAGACAGATTCTTGCTGGTCAATATTTCTGGGCTGTTCACTCGCTTAAGGAAAATGAGAATCTGTTAATTCTAGTGTCTTCTAGGGGCAACACTAAGGAAGAACGGATTAGTCCATTAAATCAAGACTATACATCACTTTTGAATGCCTTTTCATGTCCCAGTAGACAAAGCCTCACTATTCAGGCTATATCAAACCAGATCTTCCTTGAATTGTTATATAACAGAATATTCGAAAGGTTGCAGGTGGGGCACTGAATGCTCACTTTAAAGCATTTCTACATTTAAACGTAAAGTTCAATGAAATAAGAATAATATGCTTTTCTACTTTAATCAAAATGTCAACCTTCCCTAAAAATATATCATTGTAATAAATTTCTATCCATCTATTTTTCAGTTGGTGAAAAGTTTTATTTCTAGTTTATGGAAGTGAAGTGAAATGAAATACATCTGAATACATGAAGAGAGACTCCCAACTAAACGGGCAACTTTTCCCACTATTTAATTATACATTTTCAATATTGATGATATATCTAGTTTCTTTCAGGCTCATGGAGTACTGTTGTATATCGTATGGTAACTTATCTGGCATACAATGTCAATGAGCTTCCAGCAATATATGTCTGTCGTATTCTTCATTCAGCTGAGGCATTTCTATGAATCTTTTCAAGAATCCTATATGCTGTGAAGGCAGCTATGCATACAGTATACGATTCATAAAACTCTTCTGCTGACAAACAGTCGGTTCCAGTGACTGCCTTGAAATACCACAGCTGTCAGCTACCAACACATCCACCACATCTTCAGGGGGAATGTTCAGCTGCAAATGGGGAAAAGGTTACATTTGGGCAGTCTGTCAAATCGACAACAAATTCATAAAAAGAAATATAAAATAATATAACATGGAATAGATAAAATAACCTAATAAATGATAAGGCCCATATATATGCCTTATCTCTTGAAGCTTACTATGGGTTCTGTGGCTACTATTCTGTCCTCTTGGCAAATTGTGTGTTTTGCTGGAAGACAGAGCTTTCAAACTCCCACATCAGAGCTCCACGTGCCTGCAGATATCTTTTGTGTCTGTTTCAAAGCCCCATCTGTGCTCTTGTGTTCTCTTGTACATTCACAGATCAGTGGGCCCTAATCAGGAAGTGGAGTGATTCAAATGTACAACTATTTTTATACCTATGCACGTAAATGCATGCCCATGAGTCTTTTCTCATACACTGGTTTAACAAAGTTGCTGACAATCTTCCCGAAGAACTACAGATGATTTCACAGGTTTATTACCGGCTACATTCAAAACCTTTCAGTCACAGAAAGTAACACCTGAGCGCACCTGAATGGAATACTAATATGCTAATGCAAAGTTATGCACTTTAAAATGACAACATCCTGCATTTATGAACTATTAACTCATAAGAAAATCTGTTTTCATCAACAGCAGAAAGGCAAGCCTTGTACGGTATGAAAATAGCACTGTAGCATTCGATTCCTTCGAATAAAAGCAGTGGGATAATGAAAGACAGATGGTGGATAAGATGTAATTCTGCTAAACAGAGCTCCATTAAGGAAGTATATTGCTTATCTGTGGTTTTACTATTGAAGTACATGTTTTATTACATCATATACACTAACAAAAAGCCAAGTTAGTTCCAGAGGAAACAGCTGAAACTGTGAAGGTGTACAATGCCTTCTTCCTAACTCGGATTGCTGTTAAACTGCTGGTCTTTCTATGCAATATCAAATGGACACCAGGGAACACCATTTGTAAAAAAAAATTCAGATTCAGGTACAACTGAACTTCTTTTCAGTGAGACAGTGAGACATGGCTCGTCCAGAGGAAGGAGGTTAAGCTGCTACTCACTGGTCAGCTTTGTCTTTGGTCTAGCGAAGCAGCACTTGTTAAGAAAGTAGAAGCGGGAGGATAATGGCCCGTGTCTGAGAGCAGAGTACAGCAGGGATGCCAAACATTCGGAAAGAAAATTCGGAGAGAGCAAAACCCCACAGGAGGAGGGCTCCCCCACTGCGGAGGTCATACACCTTCTTATATTTCTCTCTGGCAGCGGATGACAACTCGTACTAATGGTGATAAACGAGGGCGGCGCGTTCTACCCGACAGTGAAGTCCACACACACACACACACGCACACACTCACACACTCACACGCACACAGCAAGGCAGGTGTTTTTGGAGGCAATTGCTGACCTCGCTGTCTTACATGGGATTCATAGGAACTTGTCCTTCTGCGCTGGGGAGCAAGATGTTTTTTTGTTTTTTTTTAGTTTTCCCCAAGAGTGGATCAACAAACACTTGAGCTTCATTAAGCATGTCCCGGAGCCAATGTCCAAGGTGTAGCTAATGAAGTTCATAGTGTAGCTTCAAATTCATAAAGCTATCATACAACGGTGTAAGTAAAGATAAGGAATTGACAAAGATTATGACTTAAATACATTGAAAAAGCATAGGTATGTTGACCTTCCTGCCATTATTTTTCTTCGCCATATTCCACAATCACTCATCCTTCCACTTTGATTTTGCTCCAGCAACATTTTCTTCTTCCATTTATAAAGTTGAGAACTGTTTTTTTATCGTAACTAAATTCTAATTTAATCCATTAACATGAATTAGACACTCTGTCCCTGATATCCCAATCTGTCACTAATGGTTATCAGTCAGTATAATCTCTGCTGTCACTAATGCCAGCCTAGAAGATCACATCAGTTCTGGGTTGAGTTCCTTTATCCACAGTGAATAGTTACAGGGTGTTTATCAAACATAAAACAAAGTGACATTATGTAAATTAATCTTATTGGGTCTATTTTTGAAAGTCTGTTGGTACTATGAAATTTCTAGTGAACAGTAAAGCTAGCAATTGCTTTAAAAGAACAGATGGATCCTGGCGAATGGGAGCGGAAAACAATAGAAGGTCTAAAAAATTTCAGTCCATGACAAATTAGACACCAACAAATTCTTCTCTGACAAGATGTTCAAGACGGAAACTGTTTGTTTTAAGAAACGTCCATTAATGACTGTTGTGGCAGGCCTCAAAAGTATTTGCAGTAACTTTAAGTAAGTTTCAGGTCAGTTGTCTCTCCTTTGACACTGTTTGTCTTTTACACCCGAAGTGTAATTAATCCTGCTCATTGAGTCGCCCACAGCATCAGTGAAGCTCACTGCGGGGGGGGCAACCTGCTGCCAGGGAGACCGGCAGTGCCCTCCTGCTGACAGGTTTACACTGAACCGTTACTGTTTATCAAGCTGGGTGACTTGTCTCTGACACCTTTCTGTCAGCCAACAAGCTGTCTAAAGTTACTTACATCACAGGATTGGAAATGGCCAAGCCACAACAAAGGAAATGCACATTGCGTGCCAAACTAACTTAATGTATGGGACCTCTGCAGGGTAACAGCAGGGCAGCTGTTTAAAGGCTCAGTGCGAATGTTATTCATCTTTACCACAATGTATTTGCAACAGTAACATTTCCCCCACTGTATCAGTCTTTATGAAGGATATGGAGATGAGTTTCTGTTTGTTTTTTAAGGGTTGTGTACACTATCTGGACCATGGACTCTGATGTGCTGTCAGACCTACATCCCCATTTGCGTGCATTTTAAAAACGAACAGTGACGGATGTAGTCAACTGCAACACAGAAACAAGAAATTCAATACACAATATATTCAGTTCAATATGTAGAATCACTATGTCACTTTTACTACATTCCTCATTAGTAAGTAAGTAAGACAGAGACAGGCTTCGTCAGTAGAAAATTGCCTCACATCAGCACCAATTTCTCAGGTAAAGTAACATAGAGCAGACATTCAGCTCTTTTATAAACATTCGCCGAACCCCCACCTTCAAGTAATTTTTTTCGAAACTTCAAAAATTGTGAACACACTGCTATGTAATCCGTTAATGTTGGATCTACTCAAAAATAAATTCCTTACATTTTATTCTCAGGCTCCTTCCTTATATTTCCTCAAACAATGTGCCTTACATAATGAACTCACTTGAACAGAACTTTAGATTACATCCACCTCACAGCCAAGGAAACTTTTCTTTGTTCATAGAAAATTCAATTACAGCGCTGTGGACTTTAAGGTCAAGTTTCTCTATCATGACTCTTTTTCCACATTTTGGACTTCTCCCATTTAATCTACTGCTATTTTGTGTCAGAAAAACAATCTTTTGTTACGCCTACAACAAAACCACAGGAAGCTAGCCTTCCTGATCTTGACATTTCTTCGCAGGTTGCATAAAGAATGACCTGAAAGTCTATCTAAGTTTCCAAATTAACAACACAAGTATCTGCTGTGGCTAGCGGCCACAACCAGACTGCAAGTTATATAATTACAGGAAACGTGAGCTGGTCTTTAATGCCATTGGTGGTGCATAGTCGTCCAAATACTGCTGAGAGACGGTGGGTGAAAACTGGGCATAAGTCAGATGTCTGTAGTCCAGCGCCCCCTGTGGCTTCTTGGGTGCCTGCAGAAGTGGGTTGTTGGCTGCACCAATTTCTCTGATTTATGTCAAAAATCAGCAGTAGGCATTATGGGCTTGCTGTGCATAAAATAACAAGATGGCTGCAATGGTGCATGGGTTGGGGGGCATGTGTCTCATCGCTCATAAAGAAGCACAGAGGTCAGAGTGGTGTGACAAGTTCAGTAATTTGGTCATTGAAAAATGTATTAAATGGAAAAAAAAACAACAACACTATAATGAATGCCTTAATCACACCATTCTAAAGTGCTTTTGGGCACGCCACTTTATTATTTATGTATGGTTTAAATGCATGAAATAGATTTAAGGTTCCTTTAATATACAATTGGCTCATATGTATTACATATAAAACATGTTCAGGAGTTATGTGGATACTAAAAATTAAACATGGACATTACAATGAATATATTATCTGAAATTGTAATTGTTATATATGCAAAGTAAATGTATCCCAACATAACAGCACTATTCGTAATAATTTTATTAAATATATTAATCATTTCCATGCAGTTCCTTTATTCCTCTATAGTACTATTTAATATACTTCCACATACACATTACACATATTTTATTATTCTTAGGAATAGTTTTTTTTTATAATACTTTTATAAACATGTTTAGTTTTGTTATAGGTCTGTTCAATGCTCCTTTTCTACAAAAACAAACTCACACATATAAATAAATAAATACATACAAACATACATACATACATACATACATACATAAATGCATACATAAATACACAAATAAATAAATATAACAGAACAGAATACCTTTCAAAACTGAATAAGATGAATTTATAACAATACTGACTGAATTAATGCTTCAATGATGATTGGTAATGCACTGAACAATGAGGCTGATGTTGATTATGCAACACACCTCACTACATATTCACTAACTTTAATCAGCATAGAGCACAACAGCTTTTTATATACATATACAATTATTTTGTAATGTATCATAAATTATTTTCAATGTCAACTGAGATCCTATAGTTCAGCACTTACCATGCAGATCTAACACTATTCAAAATACAATATGCAAAACAACAGCAAAGACTACTATAGCAGGGGAAGTTGCCACACATTAATATGTCAGACTTCTTGTCTTAATTAGTGGTATAGGTTTCTAACTGCAGTGAGATAGAGAGAGAGAAAATAATAATGTTTTCACCTGCTAAAATCAGACTGTTCATACACAGTTTCCCCCAAAGAATCAAATGGAATACATTTCATTAATCTGCATTCATTATTAACATTCAAATGCTTAAAGTGCTCTTTTAAATTCAAAAGTTGAGATTTCCCAAGCAACTTTATACTCAGTGCAGGAGGAAAGAATACACATTTGTCTCCACAAGTGATAAGATACAGAGGTAGAATTGGGCAAAATGTACTCATAACAGTTTGCTTCTTTTGTACCATCATTAGTCTGATGAGAATGCATCATGATTGCAATGAATCCCAATGTAATCAAAAATATTTTCATTGCAGAAAAAACAATCTACTATAAAATGTACAGAGGGAGACTGGGATTTATTTTAATTAAACCAAACATACCTCCAATTTGCAGAATATGTACATTCGATGTGCTATTCACCTGGTAACTACTATGATGAACAACCTCTTCTGTTTAAGTCCAGCATTTTTTGTATATAATGGAATTATATCCTATCACATGATCTGAATTTCCTCTAAGAATCCTCGTTTATTTAGGCTGGTAAGTAGAGTATACTTTAAGCTGCGTTATTTTTACATAAGCTTATTTTTTACATATATCTATTGTTTTTTTAAATGTAATTCAGGTTACTTTAGCCTATTTTTGTACTAAATAATTTCACTGTTCTGTGGAAAATACATCACTAAAATTATGGTTGAGAAAGTTGAGTAGAAATTCAACTTTTCCAATGCCACATACTTTATTTCAGTAACACATGCAGGAAACAAAATGCTAAAGAAAACAAAAAATGGTTCTGTGTTGATAAATTAATGCAGCTTGCTTTGCATGGCTTTTTCCACACTGAACATTTGTTTTAAGTTTTATTTTGTGAAAAGCTGCATCCTGCAACTACTTTCAACCAATTTTCACATGTTATTATATTTTAAAATAGACTGTTTTTTGTTATATTTGTATGACTATTCTGCCCCATTTCTCAATTGTAAGCATGCCAACTGAAAACGTAATTAATCTACCTTCTGTTAAATAAAACCTACAGGAACAGGACCCCCACCCTGTCCTTTCAACTTAATTTCAACACTTCATAACTTGGATACTGACTCAGCAATACCCAATATGTATTTACATATAATTCCATAAACACTGGTCAAAAAAGCACGCAAACAAATGTATTTGGACATAGATAGGCTATTCACACATTAATAATTGTTGGACATTTACAAGAGCAAACAGTACATGAGAAGAGAGCTAGGGTGGAGCTTGTCAAGAATGTTGTAGTGCCTTGTGTAAAGTATGGGTTTCATAATATGATCATTTGGGATTAGTTAACTGCTGTACATTAGGGAAACTTAATAAAGTCTCAAAGATTATTCCTTTCTTTAAAGTCATGCAGTATCTTCAGGAAGGCTTGAGGCTGAAGGCTTGTTTTTCAACATGATAATGAGTCTAAACAAAAGAAAGAAGAAAAACAGGTGTTAAGTGTGATGTGCTAGTCCCCCCAGTCATCTGCTTTTAATCCTATTGAAATATCAGCGTGCAAGATTTTCATGTCAAACATTCGCAGTAAACTGCCAGCAAAACAAAACTCCCTTGCATCATCTTTTGAGGAAAGTTAACTCGTTTTTAATCACATCAATAGACCAAAGGAGCTCTTCTCCTCTTAGCTGCATTTTAGATGGATTTTCCAGGTAAACCCATCATTTTGAGTGACAGTGTATATTTAGGATAATTCGCAAAATTGCACAACATGATTGGAGGATTGCAAGTGGATGGTATTCAGAATAACATAATAGAAAGAATGCTGAGAGTGAAGCCACTGAAAAAAACACAATTTACTGTCAGGAGGACAGCTGTTCCAAATCCCAGATAGAGAGGAAGGATGCTTGGTGTGTAATGCATGCATGTTCACCTCTGGGCAAGTGTTATCAAGAGCAGATAAAGCATGACAAAAGGAATTATTTGACTGTGTGCACAGACCGAATTCAGATTGTTTAAATAAGGGCTCAATAGGTACACACAATTAAAAGTTTGGTCACACTGAAAACCAGAAGACACAGGGTTTGAATGACCAGGATGAGAAAACACTGTCCTAAAAATCTTAGGTCATCCATTTTCCCTGATGTTGCTCTAGCAGATACTCTGATTGGGCTTGACCAGTTGCAATACAAAATGGAGGTCATTTTACACAGCTTCGTTCCTTTAAACATCATGCCAGTATTGTGTTTCACCACTGTGGTGGCCAAAGAGTATGTCTCAGTCTATCTGTCAATGACATTTTCCCTTCACCCATCATCCTCCATATGCCCTCCTGTTTCAGTGACGCTCCAAAAATATTTCATGATTCATGACTCACCCTGAAATGGAACAATATTCACAATTGAGCCTGACTGTCTACATTTGGCATCATTAACTGTGATTTTCCACTGTCACTTACATCCAAGATTTCTTTTTTAGGCTCTTACGGTCACATGGCTGTTGTCAAGGAGAGAGCGAACATTGTTCTTTCTTCATGAAGGAGTTAAAATAGTTTGTACAGTCTGAATATACGATTATTTTTGTATCCCGGCCCACACTGACCTCCCACCACTTCAGCAACCGAGGAAAATTAAATCTTTAATCTTCTATTTTCTGTCACACTCCCACTCTGAACACAGCTCTTTCATTAAGGCACACACCAAAGAATGAAAAGGAAAAGCTGTCATAAGCTCAGGACCTATTTCCCATCACATCTGGGATCTTCCACTCAAATGCATCAATTTGTCTGCTATTTTCTGGTTGGAAAACCACCTTTAAAAAAAAAAAACTTCCTTAATTAAAATGTGATTATTTGAAAACGTATATCATATCTGTATATAATTTCATTAGAATATTTATTAATAAAAAAATGTGTAATAGTTATATCTTATCCCATTATTGTTTGTTGGAGATTCTGAGAAGCCCAAATAGCTTTAATGACTTGCGATTTCCCAAATCAGACATCTGTTGGTTGAAATATGTATGATTTTGACGTGTGGTTATTGTATGTACAAGAAAGCTGGTGACTTTATTTACTGTGTGGTATCTTTGAAATATTCTTATATATCACAACATAAGACTGTATATGTTTCTCTCAAAATGATGTAAATAATATTAAAGTGGTTAATAAAGCTACCCATAAATACCTTACATTATAGACCAGACGGCACATGGAGATCTGGCAATTTTATGTCAAAATTACAACAGCTGGGTTTTCTTGGCAAACAGCTCAATGTACCTGGATCACAGAGTCCATATGGCCTTATTTTCAGTAGGACTATTCAGTTTATTCTTCTTATTAAGTCAAATTACATTTCCTACATACTGATTCCATATTGCCAATTTGTAAGTTATTATCTGCTATAAACCATGCGGACAAACAGACGTGATGAATGCAGTTCCTCTAACCCCACACTACAGACACAACCTCTGCTCTGTCAATGAACCTTCTCACTACATCGTGCCATACTATTGAATGGAATACAATCAAATCTAGCCAGTTTTTCTTTTTTCTTTCAATGAATAATGCCCCTTCAACTGGCACCTGCTCAGTATATGACAATATACTAGTCCTTAGTAGATGATACCAGGGTAATTATATTTGCTTACCTTGAGTTTTGAAGTCCAAAGTTTTACTGTAGGTCCCAGTCTTGTCCATGCAATAGCTTGTCATTAAAATAAATTGTTGTTCTTCACTTAATTCAACAGTTTAGTTCCCTAGATTGACAAAATGTGAGTATAACTTACATCTGCAGTTTTTTTGCAGTATTACATTGCAAATTTCAATTGAAAAGCTTTACAAACTATTAATTTTCAAGTAATTGCAACTGTGACTTGATAAAGGTCTATAAGGTCTTATCGGTTACCTTTATTCTGAAGCTATACCATTTTTCTGAATCTGCTAATGCTGCTTCCTGCCTTTCACCACAAATGTATTCTCGCCAGATTGTTCTTAGAAAGAGTTTGGAAGTCATTCATTTTAAAGCACTTTAGGATCCTTAAGTGAGATGAAAGAACCTATATATATAAAAGGTATATTCATTCATCTGAGTGCTCAAGCAAGGGCTTGCAGGAATAGCTTTCCAAAGCTGAAAAAGCACTTCATATTTCTCATTCTGATTTCAATATATGTGCTGACGCTGCCAGAAAATGTATCAAAAAGGAGGTTTCCTTTTATTAAATCTCACTTAAAAACTAGCAGGCAGCTTCCATATAATCATACACACTATAAAGCATAAAAGTAATTCCTGGCACCGTATTATCTGTACAAAACGAAGAAGCTGCAGAAATTATTAACTTGTAACAAAAGCGTGTGATGTGATCCAAAAATGTGGGTAAGCCTGCATATCATCTAAAGCAAAAGCAAATGCAATAACATTTACTAACAGATTGGCTGCTTTCCACTGATAGATTTGTTGTATTGGTTATTTATTAAATTATGTGCAGTGTTTACTTGTTAATTATATTTTTCATATATTATTTATATACATATTATTACATAGAATTCCATATCATAATATCCAATCTTCAATTCTGCACAGAACAAAAGCAAATATGCAATATCTATAAGAATACGTGCACATATTACAAAGACAAATGACTGTGCCTTAAAGTCTCCTGAGGTTTTCATTGCTTACATTAGATCACATCAGCCTGGGCCCAGCCGCCACCAGTACCGAAGTACCGAGCCACAGAATTCGCAAGCACCATCGTGGACGGTAAACAGAGCCATTGCAAACTCTCTGAAAGGACAGAGATGCGTGGCCAGCCACTAGAACTGCATCCCAAACACACAGATCCCTGCTGCCCCTCAGTTCCCATGACAACAGAACAGAAAACCAAGGTCACTTTCCCTCGCTGAGCATATGCAGAAACTTACTCTTGGGTGACAGTTAATAGGGTAAGCAAACAGTTGGTGACAGTAAGCTAGATAAATGTGTGATTAAAGAAAATGAGCATGGAGTTTAATTGGAGAAACAATACACAGAGATTCTCAGTCATTCTCGCAGACACATTTTTTATCCTGCTTAATTCAGTAGCAGGACTGTAGGTTTTTAAATGTCTGTTGACAGTTAGTACAAAATGTAAAATAACGTACGTGGATGTTATCATTTCAGAATCTTGACAGGCACATCTGAGGGTATTATCATCATGAAAGCAGACTCTGAAATCTGCAGTCTGAAGGCCTTTAAAACAGCTTAAAATCAAGTGTTTTCAATTTTGTTTTTGTATCAATTAGGCCTTTATAGACTATTACTCACCATCTATTACCAATATATAGATTGTATTAACTGCTATGAATGTAACCTTATTATAAACGTGTTACCCAAGTAAATCTTCAGTGTTCTCCTCTTGAAATGTTCAAATAGCACACAAGAGGAGTACGTCAGACAGATTTTAACGTAGAGAGGATGTCAGGAACAACAGAAAGACATATTACAGCTATTTAACGCTCATAAGCAGGGAAATATGTTTTTTTTTTTTTCAGAAAGCCCTATTTTTGTAATTGAAGGAACAACAGTTTCCTAGTTTCTGCACATTTAGGTAGTAAAGATCCTGTTTTATTCCTACGGGGTTAATGTTGCCTGTAGCTGCGCAGAAATGCATTTCAATCATTCTACTCCTACTGAGTTGAAATCTAGAAAACCAGCAACTTTCAATATATCACATTATCCTTTACATACAATAACCCATTTATACAGCTGAATTGTTTCAGTTTTTCACTCAAGTCCAGAGCCCTGACCACTATTCCACACTGCTGCCCCTACTGAGTGGGTCAGCAACATCCAAAAGCACCATTTAATAAGTCATGAAACCACATGGTATTAGAAACTAAAGGAAACATTACTATAATACCTCTTTATTTTAATTCTCAAAAGCTTATCTTTATTTTTTCCCCTCCTAAAATCCCCTGCCTCGCATGCCCTATCCCTGTTTTTAACACTGGGATGTAGTGTCTTTATATACCACAGGATACGATTAAATGTGTTCATAGCTGCAACAGACAACATAGCATTACTTCAAAGCCTGGTAACAAATCTTGTATAATTCTTTTGTTAACAAGGATAATTCCTTACCATGTGGGCCAGCAAATCTACAGATTGCATCGTACTGAGGTTTCTCAAGCTTTCCCACCACTGGGTTGTATTTTCTAGTTGCATCTTTAAACAACTTGAGCTACCAAGGGCTAAACAAAATCAAACTTCAACCTACCCGTGAATGGCAAAGTACCAACCTATGCCCTTTTAATTTATTGTAAGAAGCCGCTTTCTACATCTTATAAATCATATGTTATAATATACAATTCACATCTTTCTCTGGACCCCAGGGTTCTCATTAGAGCAGCGAAGGGGGAGGGGATATTGAGATATCAAGAGTATGAGTGATTGGTGCACTGAAGCCTATCGAAGAGTGAGACCAATACATCTCACAGTCAATACTGAACAATGTTAATGGATACATTCGCAAAGAACAAGAAAATCATATTCCAACATTTAAAAAAGACAATAGTATATGGAATTAAGCATCACATGCTTGGTAAACTACACCTAAAGAAATAATGTACTTCAGCAGCTACTATATTGTTTTCTGATATAAGCCGCTTCAGCTCTAAATAATGGTCTTATTATTGTATGTTTTACTAATGTGCAATTGCATTTATGCACTCCACTGATTTTAAATTTGGTGACCCAATGTTAGTACAATATACTTTTCTAATGGTGTGTCAAATTTACCTCCCCCAGAAAATAAATGGTGGGGTAAATGCTTGATTTTCTTCATTTTCAGCCACTACAGTTGCTGGGTAATTGTTCTCATTATGGATTCACAATATCATACCACACAACCTTGAAGGCTCACTGATCCGAGCTTTCTACCGGAGAAAGTGAGGACTGTGGTGCAGTTGGACCTCTCTTAATGGAAAAACTGATTATGTCCCATCTTTGTCACAGTGAGGACATTAGCATACGACACACATACCACAACCCTTACGCACCAACAATGGTATGTATTAAGTTATTAAAGTTGCCAAAAATAAAAAGGTATGGCCCTAGTGTAGTGCACCTTTGGATTCTTACTATTGCCTTCTATCCTGTCATTTCTATTTAACCTCTTTATGCTTCCTATATCTGTTATTAAAAGGAAACTACTTTAATACTCTTACTCCTTCCTGTCAGCTGCAATTATTCCTTTAAATAAGTGCATGTTTAAAGATTTTTTCATCTCTTTAGAATACCTGTGCTCAGGGCTCCCTTGACGCAATGCTATTAAAAAGCAAAGACCTACCTGTCAAATTGAAAGTAAGGCTGGAGTGCCTAATTTTGGTTAACTAAATTATGCCTCTCAGGGTTTCTCTGAGTCAGAATGTGTTGCTGATAACACTATATTACCTCTATTTACTTTCCCTTTGAAAATCTTCTTTTTAAAATTTATTTAACAAAACAACTCACTATCTTAACCAATATTGGCAGAAGAGTGATATGGAAAGTATCTGGAAAAAACAAAATAAATTGTCTCTGAAGCTGGGAGATCATTTGAAATCAAAGGCATTTCTTTCATTATACACTCACCTAAAGGATTATTAGGAACACCTGTTCAATTTCTCATTAATGCAATTATCTAACCAACCAATCACATGGCAGTTGCTTCAATGCATTTAGGGGTGTGGTCCTGGTCAAGACAATCTCCTGAACTCCAAACTGAATGTCTGAATGGGAAAGAAAGGTGATTTAAGCAATTTTGAGCGTGGCATGGTTGTTGGTGCCAGACGGGCCGGTCTGAGTATTTCACAATCTGCTCAGTTACTGGGATTTTCACGCACAACCATTTCTAGGGTTTACAAAGAATGGTGTGAAAAGGGAAAAACATCCAGTATGCGGCAGTCCTGTGGGCGAAAATGCCTTGTTGATGCTAGAGGTCAGAGGAGAATGGGCCGACTGATTCAAGCTGATAGAAGAGCAACTTTGACTGAAATAACCACTCGTTACAACCGAGGTATGCAGCAAAGCATTTGTGAAGCCACAACATGTACAACCTTGAGGCGGATGGGCTACAACAGCAGAAGACCCCACCGGGTACCACTCATCTCCACTACAAATGGGAAAAAGAGGCTACAATTTGCACAAGCTCACCAAAATTGGACAGTTGAAGACTGGAAAAATGTTGCCTGGTCTGATGAGTCTCGATTTCTGTCGAGACATTCAGATGGTAGAGTCAGAATTTGGCGTAAACAGAATGAGAACATGGATCCATCATGCCTTGTTACCACTGTGCAGGCTGGTGGTGGTGGTGTAATGGTGTGGGGGATGTTTTCTTGGCACACTTTAGGCCCCTTAGTGCCAATTGGGCATCATTTAAATGCCACGGCCTACCTGAGCATTGTTTCTGACCATGTCCATCCCTTTATGACCACCATGTACCCATCCTCTGATGGCTACTTCCAGCAGGATAATGCACCATGTCACAAAGGTCGAATCATTTCAAATTGGTTTCTTGAACATGACAATGAGTTCACTGTACTAAACTGGCCCCCACAGTCACCAGATCTCAACCCAATAGAGCATCTTTGGGATGTGGTGGAACGGGAGCTTCGTGCCCTGGATGTGCATCCCACAAATCTCCATCAACTGCAAGATGCTATCCTATCAATATGGGCCAACATTTCTAACGAATGCTTTCAGCACCTTGTTGAATCAATGCCACGTAGAATTAAGGCAGTTCTGAAGGCGAAAGGGGGTCAAACACAGTATTAGTATGGTGTTCCTAATAATCCTTTAGGTGAGTGTATATACACATACTAAAAGCAACAAAACTTAGTTCCTACAAGCAAATCAGCCATAGCTCTTACAGTTAACAGTTGCTAGACACAGACCTCATAAATGGCTGTATGCAATCCACACATACTGTTTTCCACAGTCTGTAAGTGATGGAGCATGGCCTTGGCATGTTCTCCCCATGTGTTTTCTGTGGGTACTCCAGTTTGTATGTGCTGCCCTGTGATGGATTGGTGTCCCATCCAGGATGTACCCTGCCTTTAGGCTCTGTGGCCACCATGTTAGGCTCTGATTCACCTTTATCATGTACTGGATGAAGCAATTATTGATAATGGATGGATGGCTGGTCATGCAGTTGGCAAAATTAAGCCTGAATGTCAGCTGGAAGCCTCAAACTGTCAGTGAAACTATCCAATTAAAAGGATCTGCAGAATAAATAAGTTATAATTACAACACATCCCAGTGAAGAAGAGTTTAGGCCATTGTCCAATAGATGTGTTAAGCCTGCGATTAAGTACAAAAGACACATATTTAACATAAGGAAAAACAAGCCAAAGTGATGTTATCGCTCGTAAATGCACAAATAACATAGGGAAAAACAAACAACAGAAAACAAACACGTCTATGCTAAATTAATTGAAAAATTGACATAGGCATTTGGATGTGCTAATCTTCCCGGTTAAAGACTACAACAACAAAGAAGCCAATCATGCAGAACACTCTTGAGGGGGTTTTAACACTGCTGTGGGGTTACTACACGTACATTAGCCCTCTCTGTTTGCCAGTGGATGTGCCGTTTCATAAAAGCTCCCCTCTGTTTGCTTAGATCTCCTTTTTCTAGGGAGATGTAGGTACAGATAATTACATCTGTTCAATATGAACTTTACACGTTCCAGAATTTTTGGTCTCTATCCTCACCAATTTATTCAGGAGCGATGTTGAGATGAACCATTAACTTTAAACTGTAGAATGACTGGAATTGTAGTCCTTTACTGAGCAAATAAATGTCTACTTCTTTACTACCATTGGGGTGACTCAATAGACGTTCCGAGGCTCCAAATTCAAATGCATGTTCTTGACCTCATAACTATTCTCGATCCTCTCCTGTAAGTTCATTATCTAAATGGCTTTGCAGCACACCTACATTTAAAATATAGCGTCTGGTCCAGAGGATGCGGTGCAATTTCCATTCCAAAGTTAATGTTCTTTCATACACAATTTGTTCCCATTGTAATCAACTGACCCTCATCACCCCAAAAACACCAAATGAACCATCCGTGCAAATCCTCGCTGGGTTCACATGACTGCAATTTTCTTGCACGTAAATAATCGCACAATCCTTTGCTGTTCAGCTTCCAAACAAGTTGAATCCCAAACAAACCTTAATTTAACAGCCTGCTCATGCTTCCCACTCTCGGTAAGGATCCATAATAAACTCTAAGGGTCTTAACTTACTGTTGCCGTCTCCCTACTACGTCTCTCTTTCTCTCCCTCTCTTTCTTTGACTGTCTCTCTCATATGTAATGGAATTGTATGTTCCACTCACTGATTAAATTACACTGACTGAAGAGTTCAAGAGTTCAGTACAGGCTGAGCATTAGCTAAATTCTGCCCCAGATCTGAAATGATGGTAGAAATCTCTGACGGGAAAAGGGATTTTGGAAAACAAAGTTGCAATACCAAACAGTGTATCCAAATTGGCCAATGCAGCCTTCACTTATTCTGACTATCACTGAGATTTAAGGGTGTCATCATGAGGTCAATATTACATTTTCGAATCAGTACCTTTAGACCAGTTTTAAACTAGAAGATGTATACTTTATTTCTAACACTAATAATACAAAACTGTGTTATTTCAATATCAAAATGTTTTCATTTATGGCAACAAAAAGCAGATACAAGCATAAGTAATTAATTATCTCTGTTCTACTAGATTTCAAAGTGAAATTAAGGTCAGCATAGCAATTTGGAGAAGTATATTGGCACACTCCTTCTAATTAAAGTTTATTTTACAGGACAACAAAATCAAATTATCAGCTTGAATTGCAAAGTCCTCTTTTTTATAATTAGCCATGATTTCGTATAACACAGAACCTTTTATTCTGTTCACATGTGTGACACACTGGTCAGATCGGTTGTGTAGCAAGATACAGGAAAGGGTCCATTTCCCAGTCATTCCCAAAGTCATTGCAGGAAATACAATTCAACAAATTAAATAATTTCACTCACAGAAAATAGCATAGACATTTTTCTTAATTGCATGCCTTTTTAAATGTATTTCATTTAACAAGCATCTTGCTTCACGGCCAAGCTATGCAATTGCATTTCTGTAATTTGCTTATTTTCATTTTCATTTAATTGGATTCTAATCCATGGATCCATTAGAAAGAATATGTTTGTCTTTGGGGGGAGAAAGCAGAGTTTCCCTAAAGCACAAGATATTAATTGCATTTGTTTAAAATGTTTTTCGTTGTGCAGTACATTGCTCTGATGCTTCGTATGAGCCTTTATTGGAGAAAACTATGCCCGTGCTTTTGATCATTGTCCCTTTTTCCACTTTTATTCAACACTATTCGGAGGCTGTGTTCCAGCTTGTATGAAGCAGTTTTGAAGCCTCCCCTCTTTCTGATCTCACATCCTGAGGAGTGACACTAATTATAGTCCTATTCAGTTCACACTGTGGGACTTCTCGAGAAAGTACATTCCTTAAACTGAAGAGTAACAATTTGTGATCTTGAAATACAAGATGTAATTTGCTTTCCATAATGAAGCCAATAAAATGTCCAAAACGAAACCAAAATACTTTAAAGACATTTATAGTATTTCATTAGATTCGTTGTCCTTTATAGTTCAGATGTATAATGAAACACCCCTCGGTGCAACAATCCCCATTGTTTAAATGTAACTGATTCACAGTCCATTGGACACTGGCAGCAACTGTGGGCAGCAGTGTGAACAGAGAGACGCGGCTTCAATCCCAGGTGTGGGACACTGTCGAGCAAGGTACATCACCTCGATTCAGTAAAAGCTTAGCTGAATAAATGTAAAAATGTGATATATTATAATTATTGTAAGTTGCCCTGGATAAGGGTGTCTGCTAAGAAATATAATAATAACTGTGGAGGCACCAAGCCAAAGCCAAAAATGGTTCAAAAGACTTAATTAAAATCAGTGTTTTTATCAGTCTGTCCTGTGACTGCTGTGCATTCTAGCTCATGCTGTGGTGGACTGAACTGACCTATGTTGACTTTTTATCTTCAATAGTGTAGCTCAGTGCTGAAATTTCATCAAAACAGGCAATGCAGTCTAAAACGTCACAGGGCACAGGTTTATCAGAATGTGTCAAGTCTCATCTGAACAAAGTGTCAGAAGCAACTGGACAAGTTAACACACGCAGTGTCCCAGTTTATTTTGGCAATATCATATAATTGCCATCCAGTGGGGAAACAATTCTCAAAAAGCCATATTTTAAATAAATTATACTGTGATTATTGGGTTATGTTTGACCTGGCAGTGTCGCTGACAAGGATCCCAATTGATCATGAAAACATCAACAGCGCAATGGAGTAATGTTTGATTGGCAGTTTGAATGAGAACCTTGTGTGCTGATTGGCTGAGAACAAGCAACTTAAAATCTCCATCAACTGCAGGCAAATCATGCAAGAGTGAGAAGTGAACAAATGTATGTATGTGTGCTGCTGGCTCAACCCAACACCCAGTTTTCCAGTGTTATTTTACTAAATATTAAATTTCACCATAAGTAACATATTACCCATATGAATCATTCAGACAGATTCTTTATTCTTGTGATGCACCTTTCTGATTCGCTGTTATTCTGCCCAGGGGGAAAAGTCAGCTTTACCTTCCGCCTGTTCAGCTTTGCTCAGTGTGTTTGGGTGAGATGAATCCATGAACATGGGAATACAAAGGCCAGTGTGCTATTGCTTAAGGGTTATAAGCAATAATCGGGCAAAAACTGGTAATATCTTCATCATATCGTTCACCATCCATATCCATAGACACTATGCAATGATATTTTAAATCTAATTCATCAGAAGTATAGGTCACATTATTTTAGATGATATATAACGTGACTAATATAAAATAAAAGGAAAATGTACAATTCCTTCTCTTGTGACATTAAATTGAAGGTGTAACCTTTCAAAATTGGACTATATTTGACCTTTTTTGTCAAGTCCTACTCATCTCTGGCACAAATACTCTCCAATCTCGGGTTCATTCCACCGTGAGAAAGGTTAATGTTCAAATTCTCATTCAAATTGATTTGTCTCATTGTTTGAAAGCTAGCCATATATGACAGGATAACGTCAAAGCTATCTCAGTATGACCAATGGTATAAACTGAGGGGTGTGTGATAAAAATAAAATAAAACTAGGAAATTGTAGGGAAAATGCAAAGTGGTCTGTACATTCATAATGCAGATGTCCAGTGCTCTACGAACTGAGTCCTACGTCAAACTGAAAACTTCTAACGATTCCTTTTGATATGGAAATGAATATCTCTTGGTGGGTGGCAAACTTTAGTTCAGTCACAAAGGGTGGAGCCCACTCACTTTTAAATTAAGAAACCTTTTTTGAAGTCTGCTTTGATGAGATGAATGAGGGTATATTCTGCCGAGTGAATTAAGGTTGACAATGTCATTACAGACTTGCTTTAATTTAGTGAACTCATATGGAGACTGTGAAAGCTTTGGTAGGTAGATAACAGTCAAGCAAAGCACCAACAGGTATTAGGAAAGGTACTGGTGTCCTTCTTAACCCTGGAAGCAACCTGAACAACCTCAGTGTCATTTACTATGTCATATTTGTGCATATGTATAGTTATATTGCTTACTACATCTTATATCTCAGAACTACTGCTCTTAATGTCCTTTGATAAAAATTGCAAAATGAGCCCAATTCAGAATCCAACTTTTCAAATGGCATACTAATACCACAAATAAGACAATATTCATGTATTTCAAGCTGTCAAAAAGAAAAAAGAAAAAAAGACGACAGGATTGCTTCGAGTCTGACATGCAACTAACCCTGGCTAATAACATCTAAGCTGACGGCATGAATCAATTATCAAAAGTTCACAGAACCAAGAATGTCTATTTATCTCTCAATGAATTCACAGCAAGATGATTAAAACTGTACGTCTAATGAGCAGCAAGAGACAAGACAGTGAGTTTGTGAAAGACAGCGAGTTTGTGAAAGACAGCATGAATGAAAGACAGAGGAACATATGGGCCAAAGCAGCCTGGAGGACTCAGACCGACCTTCGTTCTTTACAAGAAAAAACTAAACAAAAGGCTGTGGAAACCTGTAATTAATTTGGCATGGTAAGCAAAAGAATGAGAAAGCTGGGCATGTTACATAAATAAGTGCCTGTTAATTAAGAACAGCTGGATTATTGGTGTTATTCAATGGAATTAAAACTGTAATGTGGATAACGTATTAAATCTGATCTGGTTTATTCCCAGTAGATGTAAACAGTATATATTTCGATGAGCTGTTAAAGCAAGCTAAACCTAGAGAAGGCCATGAAGATGGAGTTGAACACATGGCCACTGTCGAAGATGATGTTGCTCTTTGAGGTTGAATTATTCAGTTATGAAGGCCTAAGTTATATGAACATAAGGCATAGATACAAACATGCATATGCAAATACAAAGTTTCAGTGCAGATTACTCCAATTACTCCAATCAACAGTTTGCACACATATTTTTGAAACTGGCATAAAAGTGGTTAAAAATAAAGTGGCTATAGGAAGTATTCACTACCCCTGGACTTTTTCACTGTGTTGCGTTATTTGGATGCATTTATTTATTGGTGCATGCATTTCTTTCATTTACAAAACCTACAATCAACACTTTGAAGAGGCATGAAAACGTTTATTGTGAAACAAATTAACGAAACAAAAAAATGTCTTGTACAGAGAATTCACCCTCCCCCCGAGTCAATACTCGGTAGAACCACCTTTGGCAACATTTACAGCTGTGAGTCTATTGGGGTAAGTTTCAACCAGGTTTACACATCTGGGCAGTGCAATATTCACCCATTATTCTTGGCACAATTCATCAAGCTTTGTCAAGTTTCATTGTTAATCGTTGGTGGACAGCAAATCTTCATGTCTTTCCATAAATTCTCAATCAGATACAAGTCCAGGCTTTGACTGGGCCACTCTAGGACATTCACTTTCATTTTTTAAAGCCACTCCACTTGGCTGTGTGCTGGGGTCACTGTCCTGGTGGAAGGTGCATTTATTTTGCAGACTGAAGCAGGTTTTCTTAAGGATTTGTCTGTGTCTAGACAACAATAACAAGCTTCCCAGTCCCTGCCAATGCAAAATATCTCCATATCATGATGCTACCACCACTGTGCATCACAGTAAGGATGGTTTTACCTGAGTGATGTGCTGTGTTGGGTTTGTCCCAAACATTTAGGCCAAATAGTTCAATTTTGTTTCATCGGTCTACATCTTTGCCATATCTTTTTGGAAATTCCAAGTTGGATTTTAAATGGCATTTTTTTCTGAAATGGCTTCCTTCTTGCCATTCTTTCATACAGGCTAGATTTGTGGAGTAGCTGAGCATTTATTGACACATGGACAGTTTCTCCCATCTCATGAAACGTTGTAGGTCTTTCAGCATTGTCATGGCCATTTGGTGGCTTCTCTGACCAATGCCCTTCTTACCTGATTGCTCAGTTTGGGAGGACGGCTGCTCTAAGCAGATTTTTGGTAGTGCCACCTCTCAATGATCGACTAGACTGTGCTCCAAGGGATATCCAATGCCTCTCCCTTAATCTGTGGCTTTATCACAACTTAATCTTGGAGCCCCTTTCTCTTCATCTTTGCTTTGAATGTACTACCCAACTATGGGACTTTTCACAGACAGGTGGATATAATCTGAAATCATGTGAACCACTTTTATTGCACACAGATGGACTCCATTAAACTTACTGTATGAATAGTGAATTGATTGCATCTGAGCTTATGTAGGTGTCATTGCAAAGGGAGTGAATACTAATAAAGACTTTTCAGGTTTTCATTTTTCCCCAGATTGTAAATTGTGTAAATGTGAATTATTTGGTTGGATTAATACTTCCTATAGCCAATGTATGCATATATAATTGCTATGTTTATTATATATTTATTATCATCCCAAAAATAAGTGTATTAATCAAATGGGTAAAGTACATGACAGAGTATTCACCACATACATTTTTCATTTATATATTTTTAAATATATGTTAATCTGTATCCCCATCTTTAAATTAAAAATCAAACAGACAGATAATCTGGGCATGTGTTTATGTATCTGAGATTTTGAATGTTATTTTGTGATTATTGGTTATTTTAATTATTATTATTATTATTATTATTATTATTATTATTATTATTATTATTCCACTGGCAAAAAAGACACACAGAAAGAAAAAAGAAAGAAAGCTCCACTAATCTACTTCCTGAGTCATGGTTCTGAGTCTGTTAATACAACCAAGTAATGTGGGTTTCAAGTCATAAATTCAGATTGCAGAAACTGGTGAGGTGGGGCCGGATTAAATAAAAACTTTGACCCACCCGCTAATAGAAAACTACAAACCTGTACATCATAGCGGTTACATTTCTGATTAGAAGAAAGTGGCATCTTACTAAAAATGAAGCCACAACTCAATACAGTTCTGTAGTTTACTATTAGTGGGTGGGTCAAAGTTTGTATTTAATCCGGCCTGTGATCTAGTTATTTGAGCATTATGTATGTGGAATTGAACAACACAAAATAATATACACTTCCCCACTGATACTCATTTTGAAACTGTGCAGACTATTTCACGCATAAAGCTTTTCTTTGTGAGTGAACTGAAGATTCATTTGCAACATATGGAGATGTTTTGTCTGTAGTGCATCATTTTGGTTAGATGGCCGAGGCCAAAACAAAGTGATCTCCTGAAGAGACAGTATTGTAGCCCAGCAAAGGTTTACCTTTCTCATAGAAGGAGCAAGCTGTTTAAAAATGCCCAGCTGGGATTGGGATACCCAGTGCAGCTGTAGCACCATGCTGCCTAATATTTATAATGCACCATCTCCTGTGAGTGTGTGGTTTGATGGCTCTCATGTGCTGTGATAGTGATCGGAGAGTATGGGGATGAAAGCATGTGAAGGAGCAGGGGGCGGCGGGGAGGGAGGGGGGCTTGGTGGTGAGTAAAAATGTTCTGAAATATTAACAACATTTATATACATTTAATTGCATTGTAATTGTCATTTGCAAAACCACAAAGCACTTCATTTGTCTTTTTTTCCCATTTGAAGTAGGCTGCTTTGGCTGTGCTGTGCTATTATCATTTTGTGAAAGCACACTGCTACTGGTCATTATATTACATTGGTGTAGTTAGTTGTGATTTAACACATTCAGGGTTTTTTTTTAATCAGTGAGGAAACCCGGAACTAAGCGATGCATAAAAGCTAGTTCAATAGTTTACATGAGGAAAAAAATAGAAGTGGTTCTGTTTTCTGTGTTGTGGTGTTTTCGTTGTTGGTTTTCTGATTTTCAGCTTTTTTGTTTCCTTTGCAATTACTGTACAAATAGAAATCAAAACCCCATCTGTTGTGTTATCACATGGATCCAGAACGGCAGACGTCTTGTTGAATCCTGACTAGGGGCCAGACTGAATCAAAACTTTGACCCACCTGCTAACAGCAAACTGCATACCTGTATATCAAAGCGGTTACATTTAAATGTGGAAGAAAGTAGCATCATTTTTGTTAATGTCAGATGGGAATTGTACTTTATGTGTAGCCCACTCTCTGCCCTGACGTGCATCTGATTTTATACATCATTTGCTTCTGGGAGTATAGATGGTCCTGTGGTGAGTTTCTATTATCAGGAGGATCCACTGTGTTAAAAATTCTGCTTTGACTCAAAGACATATTTGCAGATGCAAAAATATAAAGTAGAGCAGATGCCTTTATGTATTATTGACATCTTCTTCCATTGCAGTGAAAATTGCACGATCACACAGAAAGGCTCCCGCGCTGGACTCTCTCCTATTCTCCTAAAAAGCTACTGGGAAACACAGTGTTTAATCCAGCTAGAGGAGGTGATGAAAACCAGGTTGAAATCAGCCACTGAAACCTGAGAGCATGGTAAGTGCTATCTCTTCGACTTGGCATGAGCTGAAGTATAGCTTTGAAATGCTCTGCTAAGACACCTTGAAGCTTTATAAAAGAAGGGAGCTAAGATACTGCTCAAAGATTCAAGGAGACACAAGAATGTGTGAAATGCTCCCGAGCTATCATTCGTTTCTTTCCTGCCACCACTGCCTCTGTTGAGGAGAAATCTTCACAGTGGTTGTTTCTGTAGGTCTTGATTGTATCTTATGATGTGTCCTTGTGTTTCTCGTGTTGGTCTCATAAAATGTGATGCAACTCTTTTCCCCATAATATTCATGTTGTTTATTTTCCAACCCTTCACTGTTTTACTTTTACTTAAATTAATTAAAAGGTTAGTATAGAATCTGGCTAGACCTGAAAAATTCTGAGAACACTACAGAAGTGTTTGTTCTGTTTGATCTAATGTGATGTTGATATCGTAGGACAAACAAAGCAGGGGATTACTTTAATTTCATTTGATAGACAGATGCTTTCAACTTGAAATAAAGGAAAACAATTATTAATTTGGGCAGCTGATCTTTCAATTACTTGGTTAACATATTTGAAGCCTACTTGCACAGCATGTATCAGAATTTCCTTAGTTTTTCAGTTTTGAGGACCAATGCTCTATAAAATGTGTGCATCTTAAAATAAATGATGTTTCTGTGGACAATCAAGACTGAAATCAGTAGCACCAAAGAGTTACAACTACTTCAAATGGAAAAACAAGGGAATAGTTGTGTGATTGCAAATGGTTAAGAATATAATGAAATACATATTTAGTGATTTCTCCAGGAAGCACAATCTTACCTTGTGGAACAACTGGAAGAGTCACCCTTCTGGTCGGCGTCGGCAGCAGGACAGCAGAACTGATGCAACACAGTCTGATTTCTGCGGGGGGGGATGAAGAGAAACCGTGTTAAAAATGACCTCTTGAGACTGAGATTGACCATTTCATTGGTTGACTTAGGTGGCCCCAATCATTGTTTGAATGTCAAGTATGCAAGTATGTAACTCCTTACAAAGAGAACAGAAATAATATGATGGCAAACACCCCTGAAATTTAAAAATTACACTGGGTCAATAATGTCTCACAGTATCTTGTCTAAACCCAATGTATGTTTGGTCTGGTACTATTTTATCTGGATTTTTGCATTGAGAAGAAAAAAACATATTCAGAACTCCTCAACTTTTATAGAAAAAATCAAATAAAAATAAAAATCCCCAGGCTGTATTACACTGTATCCATTCCCCTTGGCAACAATGGAATATTTACAAACTCAACTCTCCATTCAGATTCAGACTCTGTTATCTCCAGA
This sequence comes from Amia ocellicauda, assembly GCF_036373705.1. Classification (NCBI taxonomy): domain Eukaryota; kingdom Metazoa; phylum Chordata; class Actinopteri; order Amiiformes; family Amiidae; genus Amia; species Amia ocellicauda. The sequence continues at coordinate 22,145,727 of NC_089864.1, read as the reverse complement.
AGTGACTCTGCAATCTTTTTTTAATGGGTAACTTTTAAAAAATTGATAGAGAAAAATCAAAACATTTCCCCCTTTGACATTTCAGATCTAAGACACCCCCACTCTCCCAATACAGCCCCCCTCCACCACACACACACTTCTTGCAGGGCCCAAAACAGAAGCAACAGTGCGGTTCAAAGTGGATTGGGAGGGATTCGCTAGATTACCCTCAATATCATGGAGCATAGATAATAAAACAGACTGCATACTCCCGGGACTTTAGACTGGGCGAGAAAAAGACAATTTACTGAACAGATCGTTCTTTGTATCCACTGCCTGCTTCTCTGTATCTCTGCCCTGTTTTATTTCCTGCATTCCTTCGCTGCAATCCATTGCAGATACTGCACTGGCAACTGGGGGATTCATTAGCAACCATGGGAGAGAGAGAGAGAGAGAGAGAGAGAGAGAGAGAGAGAGAGACCAAGTGACAGCAAAGAGGATGGGAGCCTTGAAAATATTAAGGTATTGCATTTACATTGCAAACAGTGAATAAACTTCTAGCAGCTTAGAGCACGAACCATGTAGCAGGCTTGAGGACACGCTCATTACAAAAAAAAGGTCTCCAATGACAACTGATTGAGTGTAAAACAACAACAGATAAAACCATTCATGTACATTTAGATAGTTCTAAAAGAAACTCTCGAGGCAATGCACATTTATAAATTAAGCAAGGCAAATCCCTACACAATCTTTTTAGTATAATGAATCCTTTTATTGTATTTTTAATAGCCATGAAAGAAACAATGGGATTTTAATTGGAACTGTGGGTCAATGTCAGCGAAAGTCACAACCTTGTTAGATAAAAAAATGGTTGTTAATCCTTGACGGCATATCAGTAGCTGTGTGTGTCAGAGCACCGATAGATTCGTTTCTGCTTTAAAAATATTTGGGAGAGGGAGCCTTATCATTAGCTGTACAAAACATATAAATATGACAAGATGATGTTACATCTTTGTGCTCTGTAGCTAATGAAAGATCTTCCCCGATCAAATTACATTGTTTCATGTCACTGTTCTTGTTTTATAGCCATGAATGAACATTACAATTTAGTGTATATTTTGCTAGCAGTGCGTTTTCAATTTAGGACCTTTACCGCCTGCAAACACTCTACAAAGTGAACAGTATAAATCTGAGTGACAGAGCAGTATATAAATCCTATTCAAACACAGCAAACACAGGCAAGGAACATTTGCTTTGTCTTAAGGCCAGTGGTTCGAGGTACATTTGTTATTGTTATTTCATTTATTCATTTTTATCGTTATGTAAGTACCCGCAAACACCTCCGTTTTTCATTCCCATATCTTCTTGGCATCCTCAAAGTAGAGTTTGGTATATCATTTCCTTTCTCCTTGGATAGAGGCCATAATGTCTCAGCCATTGTTTACATTCACAGGTTGCTACCAGTTGTATGTATCAATGGTATATTGAGCATCAACAGTTAAACTGCTGCATAAAACTAGCACATTACCAAGACACAAAAGAATCAACACAGACAGACTGAAATGCATTCAAATTATCCGCATTTGCCTTGTGACACGTCAACCCTCATTGCGATTGAAGAGAGAAGAGAGAACATAGTTTCAGTTGGAGCTTTGACCATACTTTCTTCTTTAACAGCCTGAGTAGTGTTTTTGAAATCCCACTGCTCAGCATGACTTTTGGTAGCAGGACCTATATACCAATATACCCTTCCCTTATCTCAAAGTACTAACCTCTCAGAAACCTCTTCAACTTGGAGCGCTGGATTCATTAGACCTGCTTTCAGGCCATATGCAAAACAAAACAATTTCCTTTTTACTTCTCAAGAGTAACAAGGGATTTAAATTATTCATATCAGAAGGGAATTTGTCAATAATAAAAAGGATGTCTTGAGATGATGCATAGCATGTAAACAGCTCTGCATATTTTCCTCACCATGATTTGTGTAGGTAATATTCAACTGAAGAAAATGCTTTTATTCAAGGTTATTGGATTTCAAAATGCACTCAACATTCTTATAAACTGTAAGGATGTAGAGTAGAAGATTTTCCAGCACAGTGCAGTACAGATCCAATTACAAATCAACAAATTAACAATGAACAAAATGTGCTTACATCTGCTGAACCAATTTTGAGGTTTAGTTTCTTTTGCCTTCTTGGTACAAAATAAATCCAAATGCACTTCATCACGGTGATCATGGGAAGTCTAAAGTAGTTGATCAAAGGTTTTATTATTCTCCAGATTCTAACTAGAGAATATTTCTGTTACCAGCTGATACGCTCTGACTGCAGTTAGACATGTTAACCAGAACATGTCTAATAAATTCTCCAGGGAGAGCAACAGCCAATGTCATATTTTTTGTAGATGAGGCCTCTGACAAATAAGCATGCAGGAAAAGTGACTTTCCTATTGCATGGCTCATTCCACAAACCAAGAAGATATCGTTGTTTTGCCTGCTGATTCCAAAGGATAGCACTGATGTAATTTGTTTAGATGGATTTTATATCATTACAAAAAGCCCTGTGGCCAAGGAAAATCACGACAAAGGGACAGCTTTTAATTGAATAACAAACTGAATTCTTTCGGTTTCTAATGGTGAAGTAAACTTTGAAACTACTGAGTGGTGCCTGCACTACTCAGCTTCTCATACGGGCAACTTTAGTGTAAAGAATGATATTATTATAGTAATTTACGTCAAGAGTGTTTTACTATAACTAATAGGACGGACAGCGCTCTCACATTTCATCAATGCTGTGTCACCAGAACACTCAAACACAGACAGTGAGTTTGGCATGCTGTGAATTTCAATCAAAAAGCATAATCATTACAATGCTATTTATTATGAAATTCAATACACTTTCAAAATGTTGAGCTCGCCATTTGAAAAAGAGCAATACTGCCTATGAATATTATGCAAAACAAAAACTAATTGGACTAAGTTTTTAAATTAATAGATTTTCTATGTGAGTTGTATACCAAATGCTGCCAATCTGCCATATATGACTAATTTAAACTCCCCTGTCTCTATCACACTTTCACCCTTTGTTGGTAATGGCTTTTCTACATTAGAGACTGAGGGAGGTTACTAAATTAGTAATTTCAGTCTGCGGCTAATTAATTAATGACTATAACTGGGATGTGATTCCCAGAAGTCTATCTGCAGAAGCCATGAATGAACTAATCAAATACACACACACACACACAATCAGGTTTTTGGACTACAAATCATCACATTAAAAATCATTCTGCTTGATAAGATTGGCTCTGGTTGAGGTTTACAAAAACATATTTGAAAGAATCGTGGGATCAGTTGGCAGCTGTATGTGTCTTATTGGAACACTACCTTACAGTAATGGAGTGATAATATACATTTAGCAAAGGCTATTTCAGTTAAGGGCAATCTGAAACCCTGTCTGAGTGTGTGTGGGCACTATGGGCCCAGGTGGCAGCTCTATACAGTACACTGACAGCAGCTCTAATACGATCTCTGAACATCCTGGCAGCCACAGAAAATTAGAGCACAGTAGTCTTTACTGGGAGTACTTTTCAAAGCCCAGAAGGTTGGGAAGGGCACCTAAATAAATGAGTTCTAAGCCTACACTTTGAATTTCCGTTAAGATTAGTTCACTTATTCAGCACCACTATGAAGCCTTAATCCTCTTTAGCTCATATGTGCCACACATTTTGTTCATGCTCCTATCCCATGTATTATTGCAGTTAATTAAAATGTCTACTGTGTCTACCAAGGTCCCTCATGCTATCCAAGTATGTGCTGATCTGGAATATAATAAACTTTTCGCCACTGCCCCCACAATCAATCAATACAAAATACAGTTCTGTTACACCGACCTTGCCACTGTAAATTATTACTAAAACCTACAAACAAAAGGCAGAGAGAAGCATTTAATCATGTGAGGTTATCTAAAGAGAAGAAGGGCTTTTCCATTATTATATACAGATAACTGTTTGATACAGTAGCAATGCAGTGTCACTTCATTTGTCATTTGCTGTGCATTCTGCAACATTGACAGAACACAACCTTATGAGACAAGATCTTTTAAAGCTTTGCAGACACACTTAACCCATTATTGTTAGAGATCTGCTGTTAGAGTCAAATTATTCTACGAATACGCATAAACATCAATATATGTTTGTTTTTTCTCATCTCATTGACCAGCGCACAAGGATTGCTGCTACGTTTCTGTATATCCGTGTTTAAAACCTTCCTCTTAAAGCCGATCATACAAAAACATTGTCATTACCAGAGGTCAGCATGTTCTCTGAGTGGACTGCGTGCCTCATAATTATCTAATAAGTACACTAGTCCTAACCTTTGCTTTCCACTCCTAATTATAGCATGCGATAGACCTGTGCTTCAGAGCAACGTTTATGCATTGCCACTTCAAGGAAGAATCTTGAAATGATTTGGTATTAATGGACAGACACACAGTCGTTTATTATTGGTTGCTTAAATTTAATTGCAGTTAGGACACCTCTTAACCGGCTGGGAGCCCCGTATCAAGGTGGCTGAACTTTACAACTGATGAAAGTTGGCAGGGTGCTTTTATAGAGTTGGAAATCGGATTAAAAGCCGTTAGGATGTGAAAACAACAGCCCTGGAGATGAAGTCTTGTTTGTACAGCAAACTGGATTCCTCATTTCTAAATAATGCTCTTTGGAAGCACATTTTGTCAAGCCTATATGTAACGCAATCTAGACCCTGGGGGTATACCTTTGTCGGAAGGCAAAAACAAGCACAGCTGCCACAAATGGAGCTTATAGCAAATATCTCTGTACCACTGTCAACGGCATGCCATTAAACTGACAACAGCAGGTTGACTTTCAAAACATGTATTTTTGCATCAATTATTGTGTCCCATTGTGCCGGATGGGGCTCCTTCTCAGATATTAATGATAAGCCTGAGATAAGACCACAATGACAAAACAGTTCATCCACTGTGGAACCACAATCAGATACACACTTTGATTCCCACAAATGCAATGCAATTTAGTGATGTATCTAAAGTGTAAAATCAGCTAAATATTTTTGCACATCACAGTAACAACCTCCCATTGTACATGTCCTTGTTTTTCATAGGGACAATTCTGAGTAGCCATGCATGCAGCATTATTAATGTTCTTGAATATCATACATAAAACATGACAAGAACATTATCTCAAAAACGCCATGGTATTTTTAAACCTAGGTTGGGATTCAATCAAAACCTTGACCAACTCACTGAAATAAAACTACAATCTTTACCTAGTTTTAAGAAGGGGCAACTTTCTTCTAATCATAAATGTAACCGCTATGATGTACAGGTATGTAGTTTGCTATTAGCGGGTGGGTGGCATGTGCTCAGTCATCCCCCATTACAACAGACAGATTTTAAAATGACAGAAGACTATCTTCTCTTACGGATGTATTGCAAACTAGAAATATGATTTGGATAATATTTACACACTATATGTAAGATCTAGTCCTAGAGAAAAAAAATACAGGCATATATGTATAAATCTATCTTTATCATCATCATCAGCTGGTCAATCCACTGCTGGACAAAGGTCTCCCCAAGATTTTCCCACAATCCACTATTTCAATCTGGTCTAGTGAACATTTGTATGTTTTTGTTGCCTGCTCTGTAGCTGTTGGCCTGTTTCTGCAGTGCATGCCACATGCTAAGGTAGGGGAGCTGGATCAGGGCAGGATGATGGATTTGAGAAGCACGTGACATTTCAGATCACTGTAATAAAGCTCCAACTGTCATCATCTCCAGCCATTTTCAATCCCCTGATCCACAGTGCCCACACCTCACCCTGCTGGACCATCTATGGAAGCAGAGAGGGACTGAACCCTGTAACCCAGTGTTGTTAGTATAATGCTTAAAGCACTATGTAATATCATAGCCCCCAACTGCAGTGTTAAGCTATACAGATTATAAGTAATGTTTTACTCAATTAATATTCTGAAAGCATTATTTTTTAAGTCAAAGATGGCAACAAGAATTATACAAATGTCATGCTCGCTGGACCAGATTGAGTATAGGACTGCAACAATAAAACAACGCTTTGATGTGGTTCCTACAAAACTAAAGTACACAATTCTTCTTGGAAGGAGTCTTCTATAACAGATATTTAGCTGTCTATTAAGCCCTTCATACTGTAAGCATGCTCCCAAGACATCCTGGTTGCTGGGATTCTACACAGCTGGACCAGTTTAACTTCATCAAAGCATCAGCTGGTCTGCCTCGATATCAGGCGGTGATTACATCAGTCTCCGATCCCTCTGTGACGTGGTCAGCCCAGCTGTCCACACAGAATCAATGGATAACAGAGTCCTTTGACGTTGCAGGATTTCCCTGAATTGCTGGGAATATTATATTTAAAAATGCCCCTAAACAGACGAGCAGCTCGTAATAGCTTTTAAGTCGGTGCTTAACTAGGATTAGGCACAGGCTGTGGGAAAATAAATGTAGACCTATATTTAATTACGTTAATCAGTTCACTTCCTTGTGATTTAAAAATATATCATAAAAACTATCATAAATTCCTGACAAGGAATTTCTCGCAACATAAACAATGTAGCCTACCACATTATCCAGATGGTTAAAATTGAAAGAGACTCACATCCAGACATGATAGAGACCAGGAGTCTAATATGTTTATTTGTAAAAAAGAATAGTGAACTGTTTGGCTACCTATTGATCAGCAGACTGCAAAATAGGATGATTTAATTCAGACTAGCTAAATTGAAACTTTAAAATCCTGCAAATGAAGTATAGATTCAAATGACAAAGTAATAAAACACAATTTTCAGATGCTTGTACTTATTTATTTTAATTTGCACAAAACAATTGCATTTTCAGATGCTGTGCTGTTATTAAGCATCAATCTCAATTTAGGAAGTCCAGTTTTGTTTCAAAATGTCCAGAGATTATGGGCCCAGTTAACAAGCCTAGTTCTATCTCTCTTTATGCTGAATCAAGACAGACTAGATTGTTGCTTCTTCAAGGACTTTTATGTATTATTCTGTACTCTCCACAAGATTAGTGCTGGAGTTACGTAACTGTGGAATGATAGAAGTCTCAGATAGAACTTAAAACTACACACAAAGCATCATACATGACTTCAGCAGGGCAAACATGACCTTTTAACATTGCTTGCCGATTACTAACCCTACATTAAAAGTGAATATATACAGCGATGGATATATTTAGCACCAATAAGTCCTGCTTTTCAAAGAATATAAAAACACAGCTGCTTGGGCCACAATCCTACAATGCATGCTGGAAAAAATATAATTGTGATTGCTAGCACTGACATGGCAACGAAGCATACACTGCAAAGCATAGTTAGGACAGAAAGTAGAACGCACTTCTATATTCAAAGAGCAGTGGCTGCTTGGAACAACAATGATGTTTTGGAGTTAATTCACTGGGAAGAATCATTGGGATGAAGTCCTTGATGAAGACCTTGGATATAGAATCTAGCGTTCTCATTAAAAAACTGGTCACATACAGCTTGTAAGTTTCTTTGTGTTCCTATGCACAGCTCAGTTCTTAATGGGCCTCCATTGCTTGACATCTTTAGTGCATTGTGTATGCGAAGATTTGAAGAGTATGGCTGCTTTCATGAGAACCAGATTCAGAAAGAATTTCCCCTGGAGATTAATTTACTTTGCTATTCATACAGGTATGGTTTCCATACCTCGCGTAACAAAGGTAGGCTCTCATACAAACACCATTAATCTTCATTCACACATGTAGGACTTTTATGTGACTCTTAGTTGTGTTTCTTTTATTCTGTGAACTGATTTATTTATCTTACCCATATACACCTCCTACTCTTATCTACACACAGCACGTTCACAGACGATTATGATGCCAAGTGCATTTTATTCAGCATAATCTACATTAGGATAGTGTCCCAAGACATAGAGATTAAAATAAACACAAGGTCTTCCAAAGCTGGTGGTGTTAAGACTATGTGATACCATCAGTAATTGAATATGTTTGCTACAGATATCTATGCAATTATACTATTCACTTTGAATGCTCTTAATGTTATAAAACAGCTTTAAGGCTCCTATTGTCTCCTAGGCTGAATTTCTGTGAGATCTCAAACAAAGCACATTATGCCTGGATTGGAAAGTAATTTAAAAGTGTACTTAGATGATGTCCTTAATAAAATATCCACATGAAAAAATAAAAATGGTTTTGGTAATAATAATAGTTTAGTTCAGTACAACTGGTTGAACTGCAAAGATTTTCTCTTTCGTTTTCTTCTGGTATGTCTTTCTCATCAAGCAATATTTAAGCTGACCTTTCGGGACCATACCAAAAACACCAGATGGTTAGTTTTTCTGAAATAAGCTAAGAACATGCGCTGTAATGGAATGAAATGTTTTCATAATCTCCAGCAAAAATTCCATTTGAGAACAGGAACATTTACCACTTCCATATATATAGGCTATACACAGCTGAGGGATCTGTCACCTGCTTAATGTTGAACTGCAAATACATACAGACCACCCTGTCATTGGCTTATTGAGCCACTGAGTTATTCAACATCACAGACTGTGATGCGGTTTAAAAAATCATACGCTCAATTCCTGAACAGGAGTTTAGTGCTATTAATAGAGATACATTTTATGTCTCCTTCAGCTTGCAGTGTCTGCTTCTTGAAAACAAAATGAAATCTCAAACCAACACCCTCTTTGGTGCTTTCATAGAGAGGAGCAAACAATAAAGAGTAAGACTCTACTTTGACTGTAATTAATCTCTACATGACTAAAACACAATGCTCTGACAAGACTTTATTGTCTCCAGTATTACAGGTAGGATACCACTTCATTTGAAAACAATTTTATAGCCACATGTGAAATTGAATGACTAATAATAGGCTACTAATCAAAATCTGTATTCATAAAAAATGCTGTCTTTTTTAACAGGACAATTAATTGTGAAGTTAAGACCCATATTGGAGGTCAAGGTCAAGGATTTTTTTTTTCCAAATGTCCTGAGGTTCTGATCAATATAAAAATTAATTTTGTGTCAGTACCACAAATCCCTAAGCAATCTGCTGATGTCATTGTGATGGGGTTATGTTGCCTGCACTAGAAAGAACTGTATTTCTCAAAACTGCTGTTTGCTTTTTGGTGCTGTTTCATTCTGTTACAAGATTTTATCTTTTGTCTGTTTATTTGCACTCCCATCTTGAATTTGGAATTGCATTTGGAAAGGCTCCTGGGTACGTCAAAACTCAACTTAATCATTTATAACATTTATAACAGTCAGTTTTCTTTTTAAAAAGGCATTTATAAAGAAAAACACTACAATTATTATTACCAAGGCATTTATTATATCTCTTTTTGTACGAGAAACAAAAGATTTGGGTTGAGTTAGCTGGCAGACAAATGCAAGGATTCAGTGCAAGGAGGAAGTTTTGTGTCGTTGGTACTCATGTACATTTAGAGATAATGAAAGGTTTTGTCTGAAAAGAGCCATTATTGGTGCTTTGTGATGTATGAGTGCTTGCACAGGGATATGCATGTGATGTCTGCAAAGAAAGATGTTTGGCATAAACTAAAAACCCTCTGCAATTCTCTCAGGCTAGAGGGCAGGTTATGCAGAGGTAAGAGCTGTGCAAAATACAAAGAGACCCCCAAGCACTGAGGACAAAAACCTCTGACTTTCTATAATAACTGTCATATGAACAGAATAGATTCAGCTTTTCTTGACAGGTTTAAGCCTGACTTAAGTGGAAGGACATGTTCTAAATGGACCCCTTGCCATTCCAAACTGTTTTAAATAACCTGAGGCATACTGTTAATTACGGGGGGAACACAGGCATTCAAAAAGTGAAATATATAAAGAGAAATGCATGACTGTCTAGGTGGTGTAGTGGGACAGGACACTCTCTCATTCTCTCTCACTCTCTCTCTCAAAGTGGTCAGTGTGTGGCACAGTGCTTATAACACAATAACATGTTGTTTTAGATACTTTCTCTTGCAGTCATCTGAAAAGCTCCCCTGTTTATTGTCATCACATTTTAAACGAAGCAGCTCCACTTCAGTGCAGGTGTATCTCACTCAAGAGGGAAAGTGCCAATGAAAACCACCAGCGATTTCAGCTCTATTTTTGTGTGTTGAGGGAGGTAGGGCTTATTCGTTCCTAAAAGGTGTTTTGTGATTTTACAAAACAGTGGAATTGATGTGCTGCTAACAGCAGAATTTCCTCTAGTAAGCAGAATTGTCAGTGAACAATAATCACTGCCTTCTTTAATACTGACTTTCCACACCTGGCACACAATGCAAATAGAAACAAGTGAACAACAAGCAGAAAGAATACTGAAATGCAGCTGTTTGTCTCTAATATCAGAGGGGATCAAAGTAGTCCTGAATTAAGTTGTACATAATTGTTTTGTGGACTTCTCTATTATGCAGCACTGACTTAATTACTTTCTACACACATTTTATCATCTCTTTTTTTCCATGTAAGTATTGCAACCCATACATTCATACATACATACATTCATTTATTCATAATTGAATAACCTAATTGAGCAGAAGGAAGAAACTAGACTTCCTTTTTTGTCAGTGTCAGTGCCATCAGTGCCAGTATCTTGGTTTGAAATGCTTTTACCCTTTCCTGGAAGTGACAAAGAGAACTAGGAAAACATTAGGTGTGCTATGGTTTTGTTCAGAAAATGAGTTCACATTTTTGGTGTTTGTATTCCTATTTGAACAGCTGTTAAGAAAACTGAGACAAACCCAAATCCACAATTTCAAAGAAATCATCATCATCTTTATCATTACAAAACCAAGCAACACCTGACCTCAGAACTGCAGCCTTGTGAGAGAACTGCATGAAGGTCAACAAAAGACTCTGTCAATGGTGCTTATATAAGAGCATCTAGCCTATTAAACACACAATGTGGCCAGTGGATTTTTATTTTTTGTGGGGGGGTTCTCCAATGATTGCAAAAGTGCTTTTATTAAATGCACAGTTTCCATTGCACATACCGATTCTGAGACTACAAAAAAAGAAATACATTTAGATTCATGCACTGAGTATAACTCTAAGCATTTTGAATGCGCCATTTGGAAAATACATTATCTCAAGGAAATGGTCCTCTCAGAATCAGGGTAGAGTAGACTACACAGGCCTTTATATAACCCTGTAAGCATTAAGTATTTTGCTCAAATAGTTTGAGCCGTAACCACATAGTATCTGAGTAAAGCCATATAATAAGGTAATTAAAATACATACACTAATGACTGTTTCCTAGACATGGAAAGGATATCAACTTGGACAGTAACTGTGAATCAATACAGCCTTCTTTTCTTGCATGGCAAAACAAAACCTCTAAATTAATTGACTATTATTAAACTGTTAAATTATCATTATTTGTTTATGTACGTATTTATTTTAAATCATATCCAAAGTCTAACTGAAGCAAAGTATTTGTCCCTCATCCCTCAGACTTCCTTCTGAAAGCTGCTTGCTTACCTCTCTGCCTTATCTCAGATATTTCCAGTGAAGTGCGCTGTTGTATTCTCCTTACGATTTTCTAACACTCGTTTTTAGAAACAGCACATTAGAACTCGCTTCAAAAGCTAACTAGGGCAGGAAACATGTGGCTCACCATTTCTAATGCAACTTATATGTGACTGACACTCTTCTACTGAATTAACCCTCTGACCAAAAGAGTAAACTAAGACCAATGCCTGGAGGTACAGACAGCACAAATATATTTGCACACAAACACTGGTGGCGATGCACACAACAGAAGTTAAGATAGAGACACATACGTACATTAATGTCCCTGCCAAGAAAAAAAATACAATAGACAAATGTGGACTGGACAGTGGTAACTCACCCACTCCCTAAAATGTAAGACTCAAGAATACAAGAAAAATACACTTCAGAACTTCTGACGCAGATGAATGTATACATGTAGACATAAACATAACAACACCCATACATTTTGGTATGCTTGAGCAGTAAAACATGCCTCCTAAACACTTTGATTTTCAGTGCTGTGAACCACATAAACTAAACTATAGCTGCTCACTAGCACACCATGTCCTCATTCCTAACCAAGATATTGTAATAACTTTAAAACACAATGTACTGCACTGAATAAAAAGAACATAATTTAAAGTGCAACAATATAAAAAATGGATTGCTTTCCATTTTACACAGAAAAATGGAGTTGATGTGATCGTAAATGTTGAATACTAATATGTGTCTGCCTCTAATAAATGACAGACATTGTAATGCAATGCACTGAGATAGAGACACTATATAAAGAACTTTCCTATAGTTACACAAATAATAATATATATATATATATATATATATATATATATATATATATATATATATATATCATTCTGTTTTCATTACTGTTTAATGTACATTTATGGAGTTTTCAGGGAAAAGACTTAATTTAATCTGGATTAAACTGAATCTGAAAGAAGATTTACATTTTAGACAACTCTTAGTTAACCGTGTGTCTGCATGTTTACTCTCAAGTGCAAACAACAATGAGAGGGTAAATAGGGTAAGATCTTGAGCTGAGACTATCATGATTCTCCAGAACTCATGCCCCTCCACTCAAGAGTCCAGAGCTCTAACCTCTACTCCACAGTGACTACCTGGAGCCCTCGCTTTCAAAATCAACCAACAACATTTTGACCAAAACGGTATCTCTTCAGGGACATGGAAGAGCAATTAGAAAACATTCAGTACAACCTAAAAGCTTCTGGCCCTGAAGAAAGCCTTGGCAACATCATAATCATGCAGATGATGTGGGCCATGCTCAAGAAGCTAAGAAGAAACAGGTATGTCATGGTTTGGAATCGTTAATCTTCAGACATTAAATGTAGCCTTTCTCAAAGCTTTTGTCATGCACCTCAAGATGCGTTCATGACACACGCATCATAAATCTTTTGTTTCTCCGTATGAATTTGCAGATGTCAAGTGTGCTGGCATTTCGAATGGATGTTTCTCGGGAGTTCACTCACAGCTTTTGGCAGTCACATCCAACATTGACGTCAGGCAGCCCCTACAGAATAAGGTCGATGGCTTTAACAGGATTTATGCAACTAATTCCCCTGTATTTAAGAGACTGAAAATAGCAATACAGTAGACTTTTTGCAAGGGATTTGAGCCCTAGCCCCTGTATTCTAAATAAATAACAATAAATCAATATAGTGGAGTGATTTCACACACTGACACTGCTTGAATGTAATGTCTACACTGCAAACAGTTGCACTTCTCAACATTTATACCCAACTACTTTAAAAGCAAAGCCTCTTCTGACGCCAGACTGCATTATCTATACATTTTTCTGAGCTGTCGTGGTGCACTTCTAGTTTGTATATCTAAGCTGCACTAAAATCTATCTCTGTGAGTGTTGTTACAACATCAAGTAAAGTTTATAAGGAATTAATTGAAGGCTTAACACTATTTCATAGGCTCACAAAGGACTCATCCCATAAATGCCCCCACTTTGAGCACTGCTTAAATCCTATAGCCTGGAGGTTGCAGGTTTGTAAACAGGCTATTGCTAGTTTGGTGGGATGGATTCAGCTGGAGGATCATCTGCATAAGTCACCTTTTGTACTGGCCAGCCCCCCATAGGACTGCAGGTTATCTGGGAGAGCACTGTCTGAACTAAAGCTTTGTATTCTTATTATTGCTTGCATTCCATGTTTAAAGTGCATAAAAAATTAACATGATATAAAAAGAAAAAAAAACAGATGACTAGATGATTCATGTGTGTCTGTGCAGGCATATGTGTCATCTTCAACTTCCCAGGCTGCTGCAGGGGTTGCTGCAGTAAGTTGGGTTTGAAGAACTGTTCACCACTGAACATTGAAAAAGAGGAAAGATAAGGGTCAATCCTAGATGCATTCAGAATGATTCAAACAAAGGCTCGGTTTAATTCAACATAAGTAACATATCATTATTAGCTAGAGCACTAATGCAGATTAAAAAAAGGAGAAAGAATAATCTCTAGGTTCCAATGAGAGCTGCTTTTTGAAGTCCAGCCAGTTTGCAATGCAGAAATAATCTACACTGAACAGCAATTCAGTTCTAACTACCACATCAGGACAGGAGGGGAAAAAGGATAGTGATATGAAAAGCAACCTGCAATGATCCACTCATTTTTCACAGATCACCAGCGCTGCAGACCAACTCTCAGTGATATCACCCCCTGTTCCAAAGACATCGTCAGTGCACTGCATTACCAAATGTACAAAACCCCCAGGAATCCTGGAACAGCAGGTTGCCATGTGTTTGTGTCTTCTCCAGCATTAGGGATATAATGTCATTTTCTCTAGCCTTGTATGACAGAATCAAAGTATACAGTGATTTAAGTACAGCTGTCACGATATTCATGTGAGTCATTCTATCTGAAGGTCATCAGTCTGAAACCTGGCCGCTGGAGTATTCATTATGGCAATGTAGTCTTGTGCTACTTATAATAGCTAAAGTATGATATTGTTTATGATGGTAATATTGTGTTTCTCTTCATTTGTAATATATGACTGAGATTTTGACCTTCAAGTAGTTCATGCAGGACGATGAATACTATCAACCGCAAGACACTGAAATATATGCCAGAATTGCAGAATTGCTTTTCTTGAATGTAATAATAATAATAATAACAATCATAATCATCATCATCAACATCATCATCAACCAATGCTGGGCTTGAAAATGATGTTCAAATTAAGCACAACATTTTAGCAAAGGAGAAAATGGGAAAAACAGAAATAAAATTAAGATACAGGACTCTTCAATGTCACAATAATGCATTTGCACATCCATTTCATCTATCTTCATGTATGAGTGTGTGTCAGTAAAATTAAATACCACATGTGTGCGTGTGTTTATTTGCCCAACAGTACTAACGCAGCACCTTTTCGATCATGCATTGCTTCTGATCCAACAAAATGGTTAAGGAAAAGGTTCAGCACCATGGATAGCTCTCACCAGAAACCCCTAGCATGTGCCGTTAGCATGCTGTGTCCAAAGCCTCCTCATTTAATTTTCAATTGAATCTTCAATTCAATAAGTTGGTTACCATTTTCCATCTTACTTAACTACTATGCAGGTCGTATACATAATGGCAGTGTGAAGGAAATCTGAATGTTTTTCTTACTTTGTGGCAGTTAGTACTGAAACTGCACTGTTCACAGTAAATTAGACATCTGAACACACCACTGCACGTAACTTATACATTATTTTGTCTTCCACACAGAAGGGGCCTATTAAATACATTTGTGCAGTGTATGAATACATGTATATGAATGTTGTATTGAATTATTATCTATTATTGAATGTATTACATGAATTATTTATCAACACAAACTATCATTTATTAAAGTAAATAAATCAGAGGTGATATTTGGCTTGTATAATCTGAAGGGTAAATTGTACTCTAAACCCAGCTCTGTGGTTACATAATCACTACAATACAAACCTCTCATCTGCAAGATTTTGTTTACTTTGCTGTATAAATTGTAGCATTCATTGGATGTTTTCAAAAAGCAAAAACATTCCCTTCAAATCCTGTCAACAGTGAGACATATGCAGTATAGAATAATGTAATCAACTTTGAGAGATATATTCAGACAGCTTAGCTATTTTCTTCTCCTGAAATTATTACATTTATTATTATTATTATTATTATTATTATTATTATTATTATTATTATTATTATTATTATAACTACTACTGCTACTACTACTCCTACAGTTGTTTGCTTGTTTTTCTGTTTTTATAATGAAAACCTAAAACCTAAGTGTCTTATGGATTACTTCAACCTCTTTTTAACTCCTATGTACGCCTTGTCTGTTAGATATCCAACAGCAAACATGCAACAAGCTGGCAATCGATTCATCGAAGCATTCACCAGCAAGCACCAGTTCTTATATTCAGTGCTTAAGTGTTTACAACAGCAGGGAGTTTGTGATAAATAGGACTTATCTCAGAGGGAAGCCTTGGTAATTTATCTACAGCAATTATTACTTCCTATATGGATATGCGCAAGATATTTGTTTGACTGTAGGCACTGCGTATTATTATGTATTGCACATTTGAAGGACATTATGACTATTACTGGGAAAAAGTACATTAAGTATAAGAATTGTATTTTAGTCAGATGTCAAAGAGAGGAGGTTCTAATAGAAATCTTACAAACAACGGCATACATCTAACATAACAATGTAGTGAACGCCTCTAGAATATTCTCTTGGGTAATTTTGAAAGGTAGTGGCACCCCACAGAGAGCAATCAAGCATCCAGCAGGGATTTAGTTAATCAGCTGTTTTGGAGCATCACCCTTCAGGTTCGGCAAGACAGAAATGTACTATCCCAAAGCCAACAAAACACAGCTTCCACCGGACTGTCAAAGAAACAATCTAACAAGACATTTGTTTATGGTTCATTATGCCACTCAAACTGACTCGAACCTAAACAATTTGACAGTCAGAGAAAAACAGGACAGGTTTGGTATCCTGACTGATGGAGGAATATTCAACTGACAGAAACTGAATTCAGGCTATTATAACTCACACTTGTGTTCACATATATTAAGATACTTTATGGTCAAACCAATATAAATTAGTAAATAAACACACAGCAACCCCACACTTCCATTCTTCCGATTTCTCAGCTTACTACAGAGGTCAATCAGCCTTTAGTAAGCATACATCACAGCATCATATATTTATAAAACAAGTCAAAGCCAAGGAATTTAAAACAGCCAGTTTCCAAGCACAGGGCACGTTAATAAGGTATTCTCTATGCTCTTAATGATTGAACAGCTTACTTAGTCCTGCCTTCCTTTCAACTTTTTCAAACGTCAATACATTCTGCCCTTCCTGCTCTTCATTACACCAAAACACTGCATGCTAAGAGACTGTAAGTATACCTGTCAATCATAATTTGTTTTGGGGGCATGTGCATCAATCTGAGGTTACGTTATGACACACACACACACACACACATATATATATATATATATATATATATATATATATATATATATATATATATATATATGTATAATTAATAAGGTATTCTAAATTTAGCGTTTTTAAACATCATTTTGAATTGCTACACACACATACATAATTTGTATTTAATTACGTCAAAAGCGACATGCTGAATTATTTTAAAGTATTCTGAATAACCTAGATTATAATTATCTAGATTATATTCACCCTCTCGTTTGTTTTCTGTTTTGACGTTATAAATACATATTTTTGTATTCGCCCCTACATGGTCATTTTGCTCAAAACAACATCTGGAACATGACGTTTTATGTAACTTTTTAAAAAGAATAAAGAGGGCTTGTAATTACTGATGCCAAAAAAAAAAAAAGAAAATCTTTGCGCCAGGATAGATTAGGATTTGAATCCCAATAAACAGGGCTTAAACAACCCTTAAAACTGGTGTTCAAGCGTCAGTCTATTTCTTTTTTCCTTCATGAACCTTTGGGGGTCTGAGCTGGGCACTGAAATACCTTTCTACAGCGGTTTCAAAACCAAAACTGGCAATTAAGACCAAAGTCATATGCACTCGCATTGTAGAATATTTAAAACCACTTCAAACATATACCCAAATGCTCAATCCCTCAATATATCATTTTCTGAGAGAATCATAATATGAATCCATTTGGAAAATACACCATTTCAAAAGCAATGATGATTCAGATGTGAAGGGACTTACACAGCACGGGTCATTCCATGTGAGCTCCATAAACACCTTCTCCAGGTATGAGCTTATACAATAAAATGCAACGCAAATTCAAAACCCAGCAACATTACTATGCATTTATTGACTTGCCACTACTTAGTACGCAACAGTAAACAGATGTCGGTGTAAATAAATAAAGGAGGTGAAAATGCATCTTTAAATGGACACTTGAACACTTACTCCGGTTTCCTGGCGAGTCCCACAGCCCTGCAAAGTGTGGAGGGGGTCTGTGGCACCAGAGACTTGCAGCAGGGGCTCTTCTTCTCGTCCTCCGCCGACTCCGGGCTCGACTGCCCCGGCTGCGGGGAAGTGGAGGCGGCGGGCAACAGTTGCAGTTGCTGCGGCTGCGGCGGCGGCGGAGGCGGAGGGGGATGCTGCGGCTGTGGCGGTAGAGGCTGGATCTGCGGCGGCGGCGGCGGCTGCTGCTGAGGCTGCCCGGGATGGGAGCCGGCTTTGGTGACCGGGTGCTGGTGCAGGAGCCCCGGCGGCTGCGGGCTGGTGCTGCGGGGGGAAGGGTGGTGATGGTGGTGGTGGTAGTGATGGGGCTGCGGCTGGTGCTGGTGCTGGTCCTTCAGGTGGCGGTTCTCGCCGATCAGCTCCTCCACCTTCCGCTCAAGCTCGTCTATCCGCTGCCTCTGCGTTTGGATCAGACTCTGTTGGTTTTGCACAATGGTGGTGAGTTCTTTCAGATAGAGGACCGCTTTCATGGGGTTATCTAACAGGCTCTCCATACCTGTTTTCACACGCGAATGTGTTTTAGCTGCGGATGTTTTGTTGGGGGGGGGAGGAGGGGATCGGATATTTGTGTTTTGTGAATCCGTGGAAGTGTAGATCGGATGGTGTTCTCCTCTCCTGTCTTCTGCGACGGTACCGTATCCCCTCGCCTGCGTGTGCCGTGAGGATGAGAGGAATGGTACTGATGCGAGAGACTCGGGGACGAGGGGATGGGGGGAGGAGTCGGAGTGGATGTATGATGTCAACACGACGAACATTAAGGGCCTTTTTTTTTTTACAGGCATACAAAATATTGTATTAATTCCTTCCAACCTGTGTTTCTGTAGAACAGATTACGTCCTAAGACTTAAATATTGAAAGAGTCGACTGTAGGGTGGTGGTACGTTCAAAGTATCTATTAGTTGATAGAATCACAAAATGTTACTATTGAACGAGCAAATGTTTCCATTGTAAATAGACTTTAAATAGGATTAATGTTGTCCTATCTTTTTTGTTTGTTTATTTAATTTATTTACTTATAAAGCTACAATTACAATAAGGAAAATGTAATTATGATGACGATGCAATGATTATATATAGTAATAATAATAATAATCGATAGTACAAGTAGCACGGGTATCATAAGTATGAAATGGAAACATCTGCCCAATTGATCAAACTGTATCAGTTGGATTTTTGTTATGTAACTTTATGCACTAGTGTTTTCAATGTACCTGTTTGAACTCTGTTGACTCTCTTTATGTGTACTTTGTATTTAAAGGATATAGTATAAAAACAGCTGTGTGCAAACTTACATAAATGTATAGTGTAGTAATTCTTTATATTAACAGATTTATTAGACATGTAAAGATGTGTAATGTATTCATATTTGCAACCCAGATATTATGTTTTTGAAAAACACCTTATATTGTTTTTAAAAATGCAAAAATATAAAAGCACCATGATTCGTGACTGTTTTATGATTGTGCCTACAATGCTCTGTGTATTATACTTGTAATAGCAATACAATTGTCTTGTTGTTTAACATCTGAAATAAATTGCTTTTGTGACATATTGGAGTTAGAAATTAAATTCATTTTTTCAGCATTTTAAGGTGTAGTGGATTGATTTCATCTGCAGCAAATAAAAAGGTGGTGCTGGAAAGCACAGGACTGAGTATAAATGATAAAATGAAGAAGAGGGGACTGCAGCAGATTCATTGTCTGTCTTTTGAGAAGGTGAATGATTGTAGTCCTCTTCCAGGCTGTGGTCCCATGTATCATGTTGTGCTATCCATATGAAACAGCAGGAAATGTTTCATTTAAATGCCAGTGAACCCAAGAGAATTGAAACTTTCTTTAACAAGCACCAAGGCCTTCTTCTTAGCCCAGACCATGGTACTTCAGTTCTGTACTTGAGAAGGTGAGGAAGGAAACTGGAGTTGGAGGTCTTTGTTGTCTTCTCTCCACCAAGGTTCAACCTCCAGACATGGGCTGATGAAGTCGGGAATAGTCAGAGAAAAGTAAATACCTCTAGTATCTTCACAGACATGTCATCTGACCAGAGCTTTCACATGAAATGTATTCTTATCCCAGGGAAGTTGTTTCCTATGTGTTGCACATCCTCTGTAGCCAGGCTGGGGGATATGATAGTTCGACTGTTCCTGGGCTAATTTCTGTTGCATGAGCAATGACCATAAAAGTTAGCATTTGCAGTGACGTTATCCTCTGTGAATTTCATGAATATCATTGTGACTGTCCACTCTCAACTGTTAATAATATTGCATTATCCACCTGGTGGTGCATATCTGCCCACCCACACATCCTATATGTGGAAAAATCTGAATGTACTAATTCCAGTTAGATTTATTTGCTTCTGGTCGTGACTGAACTCAAAGACCAATCCATATTTGTGTATAAGATTTAGCTTCCCAAAACGGTGACATGTTTTGTATCTCTATCTTTCTCAAGGGAGCCGGTGTTTTAATTAAAACTCGGGATGAGTATTTCTAAGGTTTTTCAAAGCGTGAGAATGCTTTATTGTTTAAATTGATATGTAAGCAAACTGAAGAGCAGTGTAATTGTGTTCTGTTAACACAATCTTATCTTGTTTATTTACAGCTTATTTTCAATTTTGTTAGTCTCTCAAATATAATTTATCTTTGAAATGGCATTTTGTTTATATTTATTTATATATTTCTCATGACCAAATGTAACACTGTTCAAGACTGTACATGTGTTTTTAAAGTGTCTTTATAAGGAAACCTTGGGTCTAGGCCTTTTCATTTTCTGTATTTGATGGATTATCTACTGTGCTGACTAATTTGCATAGGCCAACTTTTGTTCATGTATTTATGAAGTGGCTCTGGGTTTGTGGGGCTGTGTGATGGTTGATTGAAGCTGGGATTTGATGTAACTATTAAAAAATTCCAATGAAAATACAAATGGATAATCCTCAGCCATCTTCTCCTGATGGTGCAAAGTATAAGTGAATTCAATACCATCATATGAAGTTTCATTCAGCAGTTTGTTTATCAAAGAATACAGCAGCAAATACGTCTCACAGAACCACCAGTCCCACTTGTTGGCTTCGACCCAAATTACAGGAATACAGGCAGGTAGTTCATCAGCCAATTAAATCTCATCCATTCTGGCCATATCCCAGAAATACTCAGGAGGACATTTTCCAATTAGCAAGGAACTGACCTGTTTCTTTGTCTGGCAAAACATTTCTTTGAGCATGTGCTACTTGTGGTTTAATTCCTCACTTGGCGATGATAGAAACTTTACTTTTCCTCATGAGCAGAGAATGTAATGTAATGATAAAAAATACATAATTTACACTAAAGATAGCCTACTATTTTTCTTCCAAATGATCTGTGTGTTAAAAAATGCTGTGTTGTAGGATGGAAATGAATCTATTGTTCCAATATGGCACACTGTGGTACACTGCATTATTTAAGAAACACAATTTACAAATATTATTGATTTCGTAATACAACAGGGATTCACGCGTTATGTTTATGCACCTTTCACAGTGATAAAGTAATAGCAATTCTAATAATAGTAACACTGTACTAACCTACGATTAACCTACAGTAGCTGCCAATAGGGAAAATACATATATTTTTAATATATGCCAGAAACGTCTGATCCTATATTATTCATATGCTGCAATTTCACCCTTTATGTATATTTTAAGTATATGGAAAATATTTTAAATATACTTTAGTCTGTAATACGTTCAAAGTGTGTGCTGAGATACATTTTTTCACCATATTTCCAACATATAAAACAATTATGTATAAGGCATATGAATAATAAAGGATTGAACTCTCCTACGATATATTAAAAATATATGTTTGCTTCATATGGGTGTAGCTCAGCAGTAGCCTTCAGTTAATCAGAACAACAACAGACACATGAGGACATTTCTCTATATGAGATAATACCTTTGAAGGTCTAATTACACCCAGCTTCAGTCATGCTGCTTTGTATATTATTATTATTATTATTATTATTATTATTATTATTATTATTATTATTATTATTAAATATGTTTATTAAATATATGTTTAAATATGAAACTGGAATAATATTTTTTAATATTAGCTCCTCAAGGATGAAAAATAATAGAAAAATGCAGAACTGTGACCAGCTCTTTCAAGTATCTGTAGTTTTTTTCCAAATTAATGTATCTGTCTTTTTCCTGCAAAATGTATTCCATTAATCCCATAAGAGAAAAGCAAAGGCAGGCATTTAAAACACCAGTGGGGTGTTTATCATAAACCTAGAGGATTAATCCATTTTGCTACACCTTACAGAAATTTGTCCCAAATTAAATTTGTGCCGAGTGCATTCAAAAGTGAATTAAACACATGATAATGATTTTCTAATCAAATGTATATTATAATCGATTTATATTAATGATAATATTAGAAAAAGGCTTTGAGGAATATTGCGGGGGGACTTGTATCAGAATGCACACATGCTTGCTATTTTCAACCAGGGCCCCCAAAGCAAACGAACAAGCAAAACTTCCACACTTGACAGCTGACAAAAGACTAATATAACAAGGACAGCAAGAAAGATGAAGTGTTATTCAGGGCCTGAGAATTAGGTGTTGCAGAGAGGTGTTTTAGCACAAAAACGAGCCAGCAGAGTGCAGAATAAGAGGTTATGGTGTTCATCAATCTGCAAGGCTACTGACACTCAAAGCACTGCAGAGGAGTTGACACCTTACATAACAGTCTACATTAAAACATTGTTTTACTCCGATTCACACGTATCAAAGAATCAAGGAGAGTGTAAAAGGCACAGTAGAAGAGGTTGGCAAGAACAGAATGACATGTTTGTCATTTCATTTTTTTGTTTGTTTGTTTTGCATGCAGTAATGAAGAGCTCAGGCAGAAGAACTGATGTGTGTGGAAAGATGCTAATTTGGTTCTCAGTCCCTTGGTACTGATTACATCACACACGCACACATTCACACACACTGAGGCACACACATGAGTGACTGCAGAAAGGGGGAAAATTCACTGCAGATAAGACGTCCCAGGAGCTGAGGGGTAGGGCGGGCGGGGGATGCACACTGACATGAAAAAGCCATCACCTCTCACAAGCAAGGGCATTTTAAGTGCAATCTTGAGAGTTTTTCAGGCTTAGCTGCTCTCTGCAAGGTGGGATGCATTTTTAA
Organism: Amia ocellicauda; assembly: GCF_036373705.1. Lineage (NCBI taxonomy): Eukaryota > Metazoa > Chordata > Actinopteri > Amiiformes > Amiidae > Amia > Amia ocellicauda. The sequence continues at coordinate 22,122,523 of NC_089864.1, read as the reverse complement.
AATAGCGGATGATGTATGAACATTTAGGATTTAAACTTAATTCGTGCTGCAGCTTCAAAATGGACATTAATCCTTTCCCGGGATATGAAGATGTCGTCTGCTGATGCGGTCTGCTGTACTGAGTATGTCACGGGGATGGGATTCTTTCCCTGTGCTTACAAGTGATTGCCCTTGATTGCCTATTGAACAAACAATCACGTCTAATCCATATTTTACATAATTTTACCTATTAAAATTGCATTGTGTTCCTTGGGAAAAAAATAACAGATCAGTGAAGTTTTACTCATCATTAGCTTTTGATCGTCCCTGGAGGTTAAATCCAAAAATGTGAGGGGAAGTATACTGTCAACAACTGTCTTATTGTCTTCTATTTCTTCTATTATTTTACCATTTCAAACTCCAGTCTAAAAAACAAAAGCAGATAAGACTGTTTAACCAGCCAATGTGAGTTTTCGGTATCTGTTCATAATGCTTTCAACTTGCTGAACACATCATCAGCACTTACCTCTCAAATAGCAGTAGGATCAATGTGCAGCCTTGCAGAATGACAGGGAAGAAAAATGTGCCACATTTAAGAACACTTGCCAAGTTGTGAGAACTGATTTATTTGTGTGTTTGTGGAGGCCTGACTAAATAAATAAATAAAGATAAATAAATAAAACCAATTTTGTGAAAAGGAACATATCATGTTTGAAAGAATCCTGTGACCTCACAGAATATATTCCTTTTCACCAAACGAGTTTTCTTTAACTCATTAACTCACTTTTTATGTGTTCCTAAATGTGGCACATTTATATATTTCTCAAGTCAAAAACTTAAATCTTAAACTAGTGTTCTAGATTTAAGTTATTCACTTGAGCCTTACTGCCCTAAGATCACCAGATTCAGAGCCAAGTTCTGCTACACTATCACTAGAATAAGTGGCAGCTGTGTTCATTTTCCAACTGACAGTACAGTTCCTCGGTTTGTGTTCCCGAATCACAGGGTGAAAATAATGTGGTTGCCTTGATTCAGCCTGGAGGAACCAGACTATGCTCTCCCAGGTCAATCTGGACAATGTTGCAGAGGAATAGAGAACAGTTGGCAATTCCACAGAAATTCACAAAATTACCTTTTGCCAAAAACCAAAACAAAAGTCTAGCACATGGGTCCCAGTACATCCATGTGGAGTGATCAATGATTCCTACAGATGGGTGATGGCAGCTTGGCATTCAGGAAGTGCCGCTTCCCTGCTTCAATCAGAAGTCGACCATGGTAGGCTGGCTGTGATTTTCAGATGGCCAAGCAACGGTCACTCCAGTTTGTGGGAGTGGGAGGTGGCTAAGGGAGCCGTGAGAATTCACTAGCTGAAACCCAAGTTCTCCAATTCCAGCTTCACAATGAAAAGAAGGAACAAGCTTGCCAGCGCGGCAAATATGTGTGTCTTATACAGTGAGGGAAAAAAGTATTTGATCCCCTGCTGATTTTGTACATTTGCCCACTGACAAAGAAATGATCAGTCTATAATTTTAATGGTAGGTGTATTTTAACAGTAAGAGACAGAATAACACCAAAAGAATCCAGAAAAACGCATTTCAAAAAAGTTAACAATTGATTTGCATGTTAATGAGGGAAATAAGTATTTGACCCCTTCGACTTAGTACTTGGCTGTGTGTTTTGGGTCATTGTCATGCTGGAATACCCATCCAAGACCCATTTTCAATGCCCTGGCTGAGGGAAGGAGGTTCTCACCCAAGATTTGACGGTACATGGCCCCGTCCATCGTCCCTTTGATGCGGTGCAGTTGTCCTGTCCCCTTAGCAGAAAAACACCCCCAAAGCATAATGTTTCCACCTCCATGTTTGACAGTGGGGATGGTGTTCTTGGAATCATTCCTCCTCCTCCAAACACGGCGAGTTGAGTTGATGCCAAAGAGCTCGAGTTTGGTCTCATCTGAGCACAACACTTTCTCCCAGTTCTCCTCTGAATCATTCAGATGTTCATTGGCAAACTTCAGACGGGCCTGTACATATGCTTTCTTGAGCAGGGGGACCTTGCGGGCGCTGCAGGATTTCAGTCCTTCACGGCGTAGTGCGTTACCAATTGTTTCTTGGTGACTATGGTCCCAGCTGCCTTGAGATCATTAACAAGATCCTCCCGTGTAGTTCTGGGCTGATTCCTCACCGTTCTCATGATCATTGAAACTCCATGAGGTGAGATCTTGCATGGAGCCCCAGACCGAGGGAGACGGACAGTTATTTTGTGTTTCTTCCATTTGCGAATAATCACACCAACTGTTGTCACCTTCTCACCAAGCTGCTTGGCGATGGTCTTGTAGCCCATTCCAGCCTTGTGTAGGTCTACAATCTTGTCCCTGACATCCTTGGACAGCTCTTTGGTCTTGGCCATGGTGGAGAGTTTGGAATCTGATTGATTGATTGCTTCTGTGGACAGGTGTCTTTTATACAGGTAACGAGCTGAGATTAGGAGCACTCCCTTTAAGAGAGTGCTCCTAATCTCAGCTCGTTATCTGTATAAAAGACACCTGGGAGCCAGAAATCTTGCTGATTGATAGGGGATCAAATACTTATTTCCCTCATTAACATGCAAATCAATTTATAACTTTTTTGAAATGCGTTTTTCTGGATTTTTTGTTGTTATTCTGTCTCTCACTGTTAAAATACACCTACCATTAAAATTATAGACTGATAATTTCTTTGTCAGTGGGCAAACGTACAAAATCAGCAGGGGATCAAATACTTTTTCCCTCACTGTATGTGTGCTGTAGCATTCTGGGATGTGTAACAGTTGACAATTAAAATAACAGAGTTCAAAATAGCAAATCTGTTATTTAGCCTTTTCTCTTAAAAAGTTGTCCGTTCATGACATCTCATGTGTTCAGACCCTACAATTAAATCAGTATTTGATACTTATGATGCTGATGATACTGATTAGTTAACATAAATATGAGCTTTCCTAATCCAAGTTCATAGCTATGTTTATACATAATTATATGCCGGATATTGTGTCTGTGGATTTGGAGCTGGGAAGCCACTGATAACATAGCTGGAACCATCAGGCAGGATTTTCCATGAGATCAACAAATAAAACTGAATTGCCCAAGCTTTGTTTTCACTCACTGTGAAAACACGTAACTGCTTTGACACCAGCCGTCTTAAAAGGACACAGCTGTTGTTAGAAGTGAAGTCTCAATCAGAATTCAAGAATCAGTTCCTATTTACAAAGACCCCAATAGGTTCAATCACTTTGCTTGTATAATCAGAGTAATTGTGCCATTGGTCTTCAGATAGTATCACTCATCTGTCACTCTCTCTACTGTATTTAACATCACACTGGCACTCTCTCTCTCTCTCTCATCTGTCTCTGGAGCAAATACATAAAGAAGTGCCTGGAGCCGCAATTAAATAATTACACTTCTGCATCTGACTCAGTACAGTCCGATGAATGCTAAAGTAGCTCCTCAGCTGATGCTTTTTACTCTTAATTTGAGGTGATAAACACAATCAGCATTTCAACAATGTATCATTTTCTGTATTTAACCATTTCACACAAATTAAATCATTTTCTGAAAACAAAGTGATCATCAATGGTAAACATGCTCTCAGCATTCCTTGAGCAAACATTACTGAATGACTTAGAATATAGCGAAAGGCAGTTTCTGATTACCATCAGATCAAACTAGACAGAGGTTAATTACTACTCATGTTCATATATGGTTCAAGGAATAAAATATCATTTAGAGTCTTAGGATCAAAATACACAATTAAAGCTTCAGATTTTTACATTTATATTATAATACACACTGTTCAATCTGGCGTCTCCGAAAATGGCATCTAATCATCACTGAGAAAGTGATTAGTTTTCTGATCCTCTCTCTCCCCAGTCTATAGAAATTTGACTATCAACCTTTCATTACAGGTCTGAACAACATACCTCCCTAATCTATCACTGAAAATAACATTGATTTATTTTGGATGTGACTGTCATACCAAAACAGCATGAAGTCTAGGACAACTATCCTCCTGTTTCATTTCTCACCAATTCCTCACAATTTCAGAGGCAGCTGCTCCATAGTGATTTTTCCCCGCAATCCTTCTTTCCATTTCTCAGTGTCTATAAGCATATTCAACAAGCTAATTCACTCTTAATCAATTACATTCAAAGCAGTTAGTTTAACAATCTTAAATAAGTCCTGTGAAACAGTGTTTTCCTCCATTTCTTGTCTTTTCTGTGTATTAATTGAGGCTTAGATGCTGAAAATACATTAAATCCTACAACATTGTTTAACAAGACGTACAGTATATTAAACAAACAATTCTGTTGTTGAGTCTTAACTTGGTGAACAGTAAATCACATAAATCCCTCATCCAGACAGAGTTCCAGAATTCTATTTCTCTATTACTTTCAAGGGTATCACTAGAAAACATTTCCACTTCACATTTGGCACTTAATTTACAGAGCCAAGTACAGTACAGTTTTTTTTTGTATAATATAGTTTTCATATTGTGTATATCAACACTGTAAATAGGTACCTGTGAAAATACATTAATAATGATGTATTAGAAAAATCAATACACCTCTACCCCCACTAATGAAACAGAGGAGGGCATAAGACATATTTAAAATATAGTGCTCCAATTAATAAAAAATAAAAACATGGCTAAATTAAAATCTGTAGCAATATACCAGAAAGTAAAAGTCTTTAGCTTAATAATGTTCCATTGTCAACGGATTCCTATTATGAAACCATAACCTTCTGCTCAGGCTGTATAAGAAAATCCCCCGTTTATACTACATTTTTTAAGAGCTCTCAAGAAAAAAATGAAACCCAAAATGTCAATGTGTACATTTTAATACGGTTAGACTTCCTCAGATAAAGAACATATTTGAAGGAGAGGTCTGTTGGACGGTTTACAGATTCGAGTGAAGAACTCAATCAGATAATTTACTCAAATGTCAGTGAACTGTCTCCCAACAGTCATTTATGGGCTTCCAGAGATGCACATCCAAACAAAGTCAGGCAAATTAAAACACAGATGAATTATAATTCAATACGCCTTAAATTAAAATGAAAACAAAATGTACACCAAAATGGCATTGACTGAAATGACATAAGCTTCACATCTAAGGGTTTTCCCTTTGAAAAACAACTATTATTCTGTTTTCAAATGAGAACCCACCTCCCTTTAACCCCCGCCTTGAAATGTCTATCTAATTTAACACTTGTTAGATGGGATGCAGTGGAACAGGTCATGAAAACTGTCAGTTATCAGTAGTTGCACAACTGGACTCTATGTAGTTCTCCATAAGGAACCATCAACCAATGAGAACATGCGTAGGTTCTTGATTAAACTTTGAACCAATAATGCGGTTGTTAAGCTGAGCAGAGAGCACTGTCACATAAGACACAAAATCAGGATGTAATTGCAACTCAAAGATGCAAATAGTAGCCTTTATCTCTGCATCTCCTGTGTACAAGAGGACTTGTCTCTGTTGTGTAACAGACAGTTTTAAAACCTGACTGCCCATATTTATTTAATTGCTGTCACTTGGACAGGTGAGATGAAAGCACGACTGACTGACTAAACTAATATAAAAGAATCTCTTGAATTGTGAACCTAGAGTTGTTTTTTGTTCCCTATTTGCATATACATTTATGAAGGGGTAAATTAAATTACACTGGCACATACACACCTCTTATAACTGCTTCTTAAATGTATTAACATTATAATCTCTTGTGGTCGGTTTTATTAATGAGATCAAATATTCTGATTGGATTCAAGGTCAGATTGTTTGATCCGATTATAAGCAGTAACTAAAGAAATAAAGGCATTTTCTTCAGATAAGAATACATTTTAAAAAGGTGTTGGCATAGTGGTAGTGCGTTGGGTCTCGTGCTCCTAGGATACTGTAATCAAATCCCAGTTTCAGCGGAGCAGCATCACATCATTATAGTGTGTTTCTTACAATGTACAGAACATCATATAAGTATTTATTGATGAGATGTGAAATATGTTATGTAATGGAGCATATTAGCTTGGACCCTCACCTGACTGAAGTGTGGTTGGAGTGCCACAAGTATCCAGGTACCCAGATCTATCACTGTGCTCCGCACTTGATTTGCCATCGAGTGGTAATGCGGTTGGGGTGCAGTTGTCAATGGCCACAGTGTCCGCAGTGTGTGCACAGAGTCCCTCTGCACTGTCCACAGCAGTGCTCTGGAACTCCAAGCTGTCTTCCTCAGCCTCCAGCAATTCTTGCCAGCCCTGTGGGACAGGCATGTACTGGTTAGGATGGACAACACAGCAGTACTGGCCTAGAGCAACAGACAGGGAGGTCTCCGGTCCCCCAGGCCTCAATCGCGAATTGAGACAAAAGCCAACAGTTGCTATTTTAATATCCTGAAAAGGTCCGCTTTTTTGGGTGATTTTTTCCTCTGCTTTCCCAGATCCAATCCGAATGATCCAGGTCTTGTTAGACTTGAACAGGTCTCATGAGTAAAATGATTCAGAATCATTTGCCATCATGAAGCCATGGTATGACAACATAACCTATACTTGTCATAACTAAGTCACCCCTAATATGTTTAAACCTGGTAGTAGCTATAGTCTAAAATGTAGTGAGAAGTGTTATCCTAACACTATAAAACAAAAAACAAAAATGTACCTATACTTCATCAAGACGTTGCGCTTTGTGTACTGACTTCATGTTGATTTTGACATAAACATGGGCCGGTGGACCCTAACTTCCAGGGCCAACTTTGGGTCCCAGTCCACCCCTGGATTTATTGAAGAAACCATTTCTGAAGCCACTGTATGAATTACAACTTGCTGTGAATGCATCACAGTCAGTAATGTCACCCTGAACTTGCTGAAAACTGGCAGTTAATAGAAAAATTCACTTAAAGCTCACAGAAGAAATGTACGTAATGTTTTTATTTTTGTCTAGTGATAACGTGAAGCAGGTTAAAATTCTCTATCTTTTCAAAATCAGGATCAAGTTCTTTCCAGCGCAAAGGCAGGACCAGAATCTGAGCCAGAATTAAATGAGCTGAGCGCCGATCCGTTTTATACAACGCAACTGGGCTCAAGATCAAGCTGGGAGCCCAGATCCCAAATCGGCTCCATTAGTACAACCAGCCCCTGATGTCTCTCAGCTTCAATGGCTGCTGCGCAAGATTGAGTTCTCCATGATAGAGCTGAATATATTAAGTTTGCTTTATCTATCCTGTTGCAGAAATTCAAAGCATTTTTTTTCCTTCAAGGCACGAACTTTATAATGGAAAGGGTTTCGTCATTTTGCTTGAGTAAGTAGCTGCTAATTAATCTCTGTGGCTAATAAAGCAAAACCTTTTTCCTTCAAATTTAGAGTCTTAACTGAGCAAAACAGAAAATAATTTAAAGTGGAAATGGGAAATAAAAGTTTGACACACACACACAAAAATCCATCTGCTTAAAAATGACTTATCGGGACTTAGACCTAGACAACTACCCATCAACTATTTCCAACTGTGTCTGATTGTTCTATATTAAAGTTATGATCCAAACCACCTACGTAATGCAATACTTGTACTTTATTTGGTCCAATGTTCAGTGCAGTCTCTGAAACCTCAAATTAACAAATTAATTAATGTGCACTTTTCTTTTAGGATGTCAGCATGGAAAAACAAAAACATTTAGAAAGAGTTGGCTATGAAGACAGAAATGACACATGCCATATTTTTAATAGTAACTCTACATGTAATTCTTTAGCCATGTGCCCAGGTTATTGCTGGACCTAGTGTTCAATTCATTTTACAAAGAACAGTGGAGAACTACTGTGAGTATTCAGTAAGCAGTCTAGTGTCCCTGGGGGGTGGTTAAATAGGGGCAAATGTTCTCCGGCATCCCCTCCCCACAGGACAGTCATTGCTTAAAATCCTTTTACTTAACGATAACTGGCTTCACTGAGTAGATCCCACATTGCACTTGATTCTCCTATGAGTTAACATGTCTGACTAGAGTCATCCATAAAATAAACCTCATAAGACACAGATATCTCTCTGATCTTTAGTTCTTTTTCTTCGTCTGTCATCTCCGAACACAGAATTTTATGGTTCCTCTATGCCTCGGTGATTTCACATTCTTTCATCGTTTATTTCACATCCCAAAGCAGAACGCAGGCTTATTAGACAATGTAGTGAGTCAGTACAAATATCTACAATCAAAAGCTGTTAACTATAGTGTGTTTCTTTTTGCACCTTTCCTTGGGAGGCTCAAGTGTGAGGAGGAAGAGGAGAAGGTAGAGAAATGCAGATGTACCTCCGGCAAAGCTCTGAGGCTTCTGACAAGAATGCTGCTTGACACGGCGTTCACTTCTGGCAGAAGAAAGCACAGCTCTTTCATTTAGTTTACGTCAGAAATCCAGGCAGGGTATAGACTGGCTAACAACTGACCCCATAATCCACTATTTTATTCATCTTAATGAAAATACACACGATTGTTAATTTTGCCCAATAAGAAATTAAATCAGCAGCAAAATTGTTTGAAAAAACGTTGACCTTGCAATACATCTGAATTCTCCATGTATAGTTCACGGTTGAAATTGTGTTGAAAGTCTGGTCTGGTTTGCTTCTTTGTGATTGCTTCAATTTTGTGGTCATATTGCTTTCCATCAGAGCAACCCATCCTTTGCAAATTAAAAGTGTATGTCAATTCTAGGGGAATACAATATATTATTTTAAAGTCAAAATGAAACTGCAATTCTCGCCTGGGTGCAGAATCACATCAATCAGTTAAAACAGACACAGTTCTTCTTCTAGATGGAATTCATTTGTCAATTCTGCATCCACAGTGTTTAGTTTCCTTGGACAGGGACTTTCCGTTTTGTAACCATGTTTTTAATACTGCATTTTCACACACAAACCTACAGTTAGAAATCCCCTCATAAACCATGTACAATATAAATGTAATAAAGGTTATATTTACATTTAATTTAAATCAAAGCAACCGTCTTGTTTGGCTTGATTTGAAATCTTTTAATTTACCTTTCTCTCATAAATCACATGACTCCAAGACTTTTAGATCCAATGTAAGTGGATTGGATCAATGAATCCTACAGGTATAGTGAATGAAAATGTTTAGCTGAATTACTAAGAAAAGAAAAAGGGGTTAATTATGTTTTATTCCAATGCAAATCCATATTTCAGTGTAAACTAAACAACACATTTGTTCTTTCATATTTGGATCTATTATCCTTGCTGGTCTGAATTTTGGACCGCAACACTATACAAGATTTTTGAACAAGATACACATCACTGAACATTTGACTGCAATGATTAAAACTTTTTCCCAGCTTCGTCGTCTAAACCATGAAAGCATTAATTTGTTCAGCTTTGTCAAACTACTTTACTCCAGGATTCTCTTTAAAGAACAATCCTCAACACAAAGTCCTCAAGGGCCAAAGGGTGTTTTAGTATGCATTGCATCTAAGCTCTGAATTAATGTTACTAAAATTATTCTTTAGTTAATGTGACCAATTTCACCCTTTCCCCAGGCCTAAGGAAAGTCGTGATTTAAAGCGAGGTTCATTGATTGAGGACGTGTATCTTAAATGATTGGGGAAAAGATTTGGTTTTATTTAAGTTTGTCTTTTAAAAAGGAATACAAGTTTGTGCAATTATTCTTTAAACAAAAACCTCAAAGGGGAAACGTGCACGCTAACCAGTTTTAGTGTTGTTATGGTGCATAAGTAAGATACATACCACTCTTCCAAACCAAATGTCAAACTTAGCAAATAATGGTGGATGTCAAATGTGAGCATGCGCACTCTCTCAGTTCTTGGATGTGTCATCCGTATCTTCCTGGATGCGTTTGACTGCAGTACATTGTTTCACATGATCGCTTGTGCTGGTGTATGATTGGCTAATGCACAGTGATGAATGTTACACTATGTGTGAGCCAGGAACATGACTAATGACATGTTACTTTGTTGCAAAAAGAACTGAGAGAGTGCACATGCTGAAATTTGACTTCTGTAATTATTTGCTACATTTTTCATTTTTCATTTTTAAATGTTGCTGGAATGTCTGGAAGAGTGTTCTGTATCTCTTATTTACCCCCTGTAACAACACCTACAGACGCTCTTTAAATCTAACTGTGAACAGACTAAAGAATTCAATTTCAATACTTATTGCAAAACAATTGAGATGACATTAACATTGTGTTTCCATCTGAAAAAGAACAGGTCCTCTGTATTGATGTTGAATTTTCAACAGAACACTGATTATATAGCCTACAGGAAAAAAGAAAGAAAGAAGAAAAACAGTATGGGCTTACTTACAATTGTAACTCCTTTTCTTCTTTTACATTATGTATTAAAACATATTTCAATATGCCTTGAATAAGTGTGTGTGTGTGTGTGTGTGTGTGTGTGTGTGTGTGTGTGTTTGGTTTCTTTCATGAATTAATTCTATGATTTCTACAATTGATATGGGCTTTACCAAATAAAAACTTTGACTGAGAAATTTGTAGTTTTGATTTGGTTTCCAATTGATCTTGCCTTACAAGTACTTATCTATTTTCCTTTAATCCCAGTTAAGGTCTTCAAGGATTTGGTCTGTAGGTTTCAATGCACAATGTAATCCAAATTTGTGTCTTCCCCTTTGTACTTTTAGAAAAACAAAAGTCAACTAATACATCAACTTCAGATTCAAAGGTTTGGAGTTGTGCTACTTTTCAATGAAACTTTGATTTCAGGATCCAATGCAGAAAGACGTACTGAAGTATATGGGCATTTTGGGAAATAATGGTTTCCTCACTCAGAATACAGTATGTGAATATATATCTTATAGCCAAAAAGTATTTTAATGTCATTATAATTGAAAAAGAATATTATTTCTGTAAATGTAGTATTTTAGTTCAATTGCTAAATTGTAAACACTGTTAGATCTATATTATATGCTGTCTAATTCAAATGCAGTTGACATGCACCCTAATCATTTTAAAAACTGAATTGATAAAGCAATAATACACGACACAACGTATCACGCAAGCGAAAGTGGAGTGGGCGGGATAGAGCGTAGCTTTCGAAATAGGAAAGGAACGGGCGTTAGGACCATGCGATCAGACTGTCAATGTTTTCATCTCACTGTAGAGAGGGGGACAAGTTAATATAGTAAATATAGTTGAATATCGTTAAATGGTCAGGTAAGGCATACTTTCTTATTGGTATTATTTGCATTTGACTGACTTCATATGAGTGTCTCACACATTAAACAGAAAGGGCGCAGGTTAAATAGGGGCCTGGAATGAGCGGCGAGCCCGGGACTCTCCTAGTGCTCCGTGCGGGATGTGAGAGCATCGAAAGCGGACGCTGCTTTCAGTTCTCCCCGGTCTGACGGAGAAACATGGAGGAGATACAGTTTGACATGAAGCCAGGAGAGTGAGTCGGAGCTTTCATATTCTGCATGTAGCTCTTAACACCAAGGCAAAAAGTTGACGATGCTTTATGTTACTAAGAGAGCACTGGTTTAAAGCAATACAGATACTCATATGCAAAACTGAAATCCGTAATTGTTTATATGATTTATTGTCGCGTTGGAAATGAAGTGTGTGTTGTTACCCAAAAATCAGTTGCCTGCTCTTTACAGATACAGTGACAGTGACTGTGTGTTTAAATGGGCATTATATAGTTTGCTCAGTATAGTTTAATCAGTAATAGATGAGTCTATAGATTTGGTACGAGAAAATACAAATGTATAAAACTATGTAGGGTGATGGGGAACAAATACACGAAACGCAATGCAGTTTCCGCTGGCCTTGGCTAATGCTGCTCAGTACAAGTGTTAGAGCTTCAGACATGTACAGGTTATAGTAAGCTTTCTCACCTGTGGAACATAGCTATTATTTTATATACAGTGCTAATTGACTTAATTGAGAGCACTATATAACATGATTAGATGGAAACTGGTGGCTGTTAAGATGTTCTTGATCTCACTGTGTAGACCATTAACCTCCCTGTCCTTCACAGCATGCCTGTGCACATTCATGATTATTACAACTCCACAGTCACTTAGGCTGATTGTCCTGCCCAGGCACTGGATGCTCCTCATGTGACTCTCAGCTGCTTGCAAACTCTTCCTGTTGACATGACGTAGAAAAGTTAACTTTGATATGCTGTGCTCTGGCTTTCATTTTAAAGACGCACAACACTTCTAGTGCTGCTTGGGCCTTCACAGCATTTAAAAACTGATCTCTTGCTAGTGGTCATAATCCAAGGTGCTGTGCATGTAGTAAAACTAAAGAGTTGCATTTGCTTACTTACACAACAAGTTTGTGTTACTGTGCAAATTCAGTTTGTACTGGCTGTCCAACTGCAATAAGATCTAACACTTTTTATATACAGTATATATAATGTCCCTTTAATAATGTGGTTGATTGGCGTTAGCTAGTTTGTTCTGATCTTGAATCCAAGGTCTGTGGATGCACTTTTTTGACTTGCAGATTGTTTTCAGTGTTTTAATGCTTTTGGGTTTTTTCCTCTGCGTTGGTGGCAAAAGGGTTTTGGAAATTAAGCTCTAAGTAGCTTCAGTGTGACATATGTTTAATTAGGCATAACAAGTTTTATTAAATTATTTATGTAGTAGGCTTCCAAAAATGCCCTAGAGCACTGATGATATCAGTATGCCGTGGGAATAGCATCCCTGAAAACAATTATGTTTATATGCAGGAAGAAACTGTTCTTTTGGAGTTTGTTCGTTTCAATCTGATTACAATTCTGAAAGGTTTAGGTTGTAAACAAATGACCTGAGAAACCATTGTGAACCAGTTTACATGATGAATTTGGTGTTCTATTGAATCAGATTAGACATTTGCTTGGAATGGAAACTTTATGATGAAATCGCTTGACATATGTGCTTGTATGAATATTTTTCAATATTATATTAACAGCTATGTTTTTTAAGTAGCCTCTTTTTGAGAGCATATTTCTCATTTTATATGGCACAATACAAGATAGTCGTGGGTAAAAATAGATCTTTTTGAAAATATTGTCGAAACTTTGTGACTTAAAATTTGCAAAACATAATTTGCGGTGTATATTTTGAGACAAATTGTATTCTCACGTAACTGAGAAGATTTTAATTACCTTTACAAAATAAATAAAGTTCAAAAACTTCATAAATAGTATTCCCTAGGATCTTAGGATGCTGGGGGTTTTGACAAAAAAAAATCATAACCCTGTAATTTGTAATGGGGAGCCCTAGATTAAAAAGTACCAAAAACAATACCCACATTTTGTGCAAGATTTGTATGGCTCTTATGACCCTTCTGAACTGTATTCTAACTGATAATACTTAAATGGTTTACTTGAAATAATTGTATTTTACAGAGGAACACATTCCACTGGCAAAGCAAAGATAATTAGAAGGACCATGAGCAGAGAGAATTCAGTTCAGATAATTTCCAAAGCTTCTGGCCTCTGAAACTAAATATTTCGCCTTGTGCTGCAGCCTCAGAATCATTTGTCCTTAAAATGACAGAGATAACTTTGTTAATGTTTTTTTTTCATCGCAGCCCTTTAAACCAGCTTTTTTTAATTTTAGTTCTTCCGTGCAAAGAGTGAATGAGGAAATGCCTCTTTTACATCAGTGTATTCAATAGTGGTGGGATAAACATGGGGGGAGGGGGTAATTAGGGCTTGATAAACATAAACATCTGGAAAATGTGTCAGTATGGTCCAGTTATTCAGTTTTGAAGGTTATTGTGTGATGTAGTAGACATTTCTTGGCTTAGGTTAGAGCAAAATATGTTTATGACAGTTTGAAACAAGGCTTTAGGAATTGGACAGGATTCCCCACCTATCTATCAGAAGGTTAAGCTCACAACAGCCATTAAGGATGAAGGTGGATCTACACCCAATGAAATATATTGGGAACAGCCTGCTTGGTATGCGTTGTACTGCTACTTTTGGTAATATACTTTAGTGTATGTGTGCCTGCATGGACCACTGCAGTTTAGTAGTAAATAAATATGCCAAACCTTTACACTGTGCAGTAGCATTGATGATCAATATAAAGCTGTTTAATGTCTTCTCTAAATCCTGAAATTGCAATTTTTATGTCTGTAAGTGACTTAAACATTTCTGGCAACACAGAGGATCGGATATTTGAAAATATATCTGAGCTTTATTAGCCAAATAGAGCTTTATCAGCATTTCACTGTATTTGCTATGCCTCCTTCCCTCTCCTTGAACATTGTAGTAAGACTGGATCTGACTGAAGATTACAGATTTCTTAATTTTCTTATTCAGCTCCTGTTTTCTCTGGTCTGTGTACTTAGCCATTGCAAACCAAGTTTCCTGTAATCCTTCCATCCCCAGGCAAATTAGATTTCAATCTGGCCTCACCTGGCATATTTTCTCAGGGTTAGAGGATGACACCCACATGTCCCGTGTCCATCCTTGGGAGCAGCAAAACCAATGCACAGCTCCCCATGAAGTCAAGATAAGAAGCACTGCATGGCTATGAATCAATCTGATGCTTACAGTCAGGTCATGATGAACCATGCCTTTTCAATATGTTATGTCAGTGAGATCCCAGCTGGAAAGGGGAAATGTGGACACAAAAAACAGCTTGTCTGTATACATGCCAACCTCAGTGCAATTCTGACATCTACAGTGCAGTACAGTGTGCTATTGCATTTATAAATTTTAAATTATAGCCTGTCTATTTTAGCCAATCCCATGGCAGGAATGTTCTGTGAAAATACAACAAAGATTAAGGTTGATACATTAGTCAGATGTTTGATAGAATATGCTACTTAAAATTGCAAGAACAAAATCATATGCTTTCTAGCATTACCACATGCTGCAAAGACATTCGTAATTGATTATTTTACATTAATTTCTAGTACTGGCTTGACAAAGATAGAAAAATGTAGAGTAGCAGTGGAGATTTCTTTAGGAATGTACAATTCAATTATTATCGGCAAGAGATTAGCGAGCTATACATTTACACATTTTGCTTTTAGTTACAGGATATCGGAATCATTATGCAGAAAATAACATTTACATCTTCATTTGCTACACTTGAGTATATTACCCTTAATTAAAAAAAACTCTGTTGATGAAATAAATAAATAAAATATTTTCCAGGCTGAAAAGGTATTAGAAATAGCCTAAAGAGTCATTCACAGAACAGTATATTGAAGCATGGATACTCAAACTATGGAGTTGCTTCCCTCTGTATGAATGTAAAATGCTACAGAAAAAAATGCAATGTGGAATAAATATAATTGAAGTAGGTTCATTTTTTAAAATAAAAATAAAAACATTTCCATGCTGTCCTAGTGTTGGGTCTCACAATAGGCAGTGGACAGGGTTATGTTTCTGTAATTATAGTAATAAAAAACAAAAGGCAAAGGTGGCATTAAAGTTGCTATTTCACAGATGTTTCGAAATATAACTACTAGGCCTAGTCCTTTTTTGGTCCTGAATTCAGGTAAAAGGGTAGTTTTAGCCATTTCTTTTAAATTTTACTTGTTTTGTTCTACCCAGCAGTTTCAATCAATCAATAATCTGCTTTCATTGAGTACTTCAATGTTAGTCTGCAACACAAAAGTTCTTGGGTTAAACACTTTAGCTTAACTGGCGTTTCAAGAGGTATTTGGCAGTGAAAATTGTTAGAGTTAGATGCAGTTATAATACTGAGGGGTATCGTTTTGATTACATGCAGGTCTATTGCATACCTGTTTAAATGCATTTTGAATGTCCTTGTGAAAGCATTAGAATAAATACCAATACTCTTTGTTGTGTGATCCAACGACCCCCCCCCCCCAAAAAAAAAAATATATATAATAATAATTAAACAAGTCAATTTGTTTTGCTAGAAGTCCATTTAAAATTCTAAATAAAATGTCATCCTGTTCAAGAAAGAGAAAATAGACAATGTTCTGACATGTCACATGGCATTGTATACGTAAGATAATTGGCTCCTCATTTTCTGTCTTTCCCCTTGTGATGCATAAACCCCTATAGCTACAGCCCAACAAAAGAGCCAACCCTTTTGGCGTAGCGGTAGTGCATGCGTCTTGAGCTCCAGAGATGCTGTGATCGAATCCTGGCTTTGGCACAATGGAGCAGCACCATATCACAGCTGGTGCCCACTTGGATTGAACCCCCTCCCTTGCTATGGGATCAACATTGGCCTAGGTCCTGCGCTGCCTGGGGTCAAGCTTCCTACCATGTATTCATATGTGTGCCACTTGGGGTCAAGTAACCCACGTACAGTGGGGGGGGAAAAAGTATTTGATCCCCTGCTGATTTTGTACGTTTGCCCACTGACAAAGAAATGATCAGTCTATAATTTTAATGGTAGATGTATTTTAACAGTGAGAGACAGAATAACAACAAAAAAATCCAGAAAAACGCATTTCAAAAAAGTTATACATTGATTTGCATGTTAATGAGGGAAATAAGTATTTGACCCCTTCGACTTAGTCCTTGGTGGCAAAACCCTTGTTGGCAATCACAGAGGTCAGACGTTTCTTGTAGTTGGCCACCAGGTTTGCACACATCTCAGGAGGGATTTTGTCCCACTCCTCTTTGCAGATCCTCTCCAAGTCATTAAGGTTTCGAGGCTGACGTTTGGCAACTCGAACCTTCAGCTCCCTCCACAGATTTTCTATGGGATTAAGGTCTGGAGACTGGCTAGGCCACTCCAGGACCTTAATGTGCTTCTTCTTGAGCCACTCCTTTGTTGCCTTGGCTGTGTGTTTTGGGTCATTGTCATGCTGGAATACCCATCCACGACCCATTTTCAATGCCCTGGCTGAGGGAAGGAGGTTCTCACCCAAGATTTGACGGTACATGGCCCCGTCCATCGTCCCTTTGATGTGGTGCAGTTGTCCAGTCCCCTGTAGTGTTATGTTGGGTGTATTTTGATAAGAGCATTTTGGCTCTGAGCTGAAGCACTGATCTAAAGAAGACCTCTCCCCCCCAAAGTTATCAGATTTCCTTAGCTCATCAGCTTGGAACTGGTTTGCATCAGAGTGACAGTTTTGGGGAGGATGCCACCGAGAATGGGCCGAATGGTTTGGAGTCCTGCTGTGAAATGTCTGGAGAAAGGGGCCTGTAGGTGATAAAAACTCTTTGAAGTGGACGAGAGCTGAAATCCCGACATAGAGCTACGAACCCGGGCCACCTGGCATTTCCAAAAGATGGCATGGATTGACATCAGTCATAAATCAAGCCCCCCTCCAATAGCTCCAATATCAATCTTGCTGATTGATAGGGGATCAAATACTTATTTCCCTCATTAACATGCAAATCAATGTATAACTTTTTTGAAATGCGTTTTTCTGGATTTTTTTGTTGTTATTCTGTCTCTCACTGTTAAAATACACCTACCATTAAAATTATAGACTGATCATTTCTTTGTCAGTGGGCAAACGTACAAAATCAGCAGGGGATCAAATACTTTTTTCCCTCACTGTAGCTACAGCCAGCACATGCTTCTTGTGCTCCAGATATGCTGTGATTGAATCCCGGCTTTGGCATGGCGGAGCATCACCATATCATTACACTCTGTACCAGCTGTAGGGAAGATTAATGAAAGAATGGATTATCGTCTCTCAATCATCTTGGGAAGTCTGTGCCATGCTGTGTTAGGACTTGATACAGTACAGTGAGCACTTGACTGTACCAGCTCAGTATTTTCCTCAACACAGCTCCCTCAAGTACTTTAATTTTGTTTGTTTTCAAGGCCCGGATCACCTGAATCATACAGGCCTGTTTCATACCATAGGAGTCATTGATCAGCTCCATATCTTCTTGGTGTCATCCATTGTCAGGCTCTTCACACACTATGTATTTCCTACAGTATACCCGACTTGTCTTCATTTTCAATTGAGCCTTATGAAATGCCACGGCATGTAAAAAACACTATTTAAAAACGTTCTATTTAAGGAGAACTTAAGAGAGTAATGTCACTCTTGCAATGTATCAATGACCATTTAAAAGCATAGTTTTCATTTTAAACCGTGAATGTGGCTGCCTTTTAGAGCTGTAGAGCAGAGATAACCTTCAACCTTTGTTCTTTCTGGGACCATTTAAATTCACACTTTTTGCTGCTTGGTTTTGGGAGACGTGCAGTTTTCTTTAAAATGTCTCGGAACATCAAAGAGTCCGTATCTGCAGTCCTCGGGGGGAAGCCGTGCAGCTGCAGTTCTGCTCTCTGCAGTAGGTCTCTTAGTGTGCAGTTCCATTGTATTTGTTTTTTTCCCCCCCGGAAAGATTCTCAATTAAAATGTGATACATTTGTAATGAGGTTTCTGGTTAAGGCAAATTCTGCAAGTGCTGCAGTTCCTCCCAATGTACCTGTATGAAATCCAATTCCCTGCAGATTTCTTTTACTTTGTAGTTACTTACTTTATTATTATTATTATTATTATTATCATTATTATTATCATTGTGTTTTTCTTTTTATTTATTTTTTACAGCATATGAATAATTTCCTAATAGGCTTGCCATATAAATGCCATTTATACATTTCCCAGTATATAATAGTTCCCTGATTCATAACATTCAAATTAAGACATTTCTGTATTTGCAGATATTAAAGTACTTTTAATCGGCCTCTTAGTGCATTTCCTTCATAGATTCAGACTTGCATTAAAGCAAGGCTTCGATCCAAATGCCAAGTTATTGGAATTTGATGGCAGGATACCAATGGCTTAAGGCAGAAGACTGGCAATCAAAAAATATAAATATAAAGTATTGTGACTTACATTTTAAATAAAGTAGCCTATAGTTTGCCTATGCTGATGACTGGGTGCAGTTGGGTGGATTTTATATTCTCTAGAGCACTGGTTAATAGGCAGACTTTCCTCACTGATGTGTTGAAGAGGACTACATAGCTGTTTTAGATGTTAAGTACCTTCCAATATGGCATTGTCTGTGCTCCTATTGAGTAATGTGTGCTTCTGTTATTATAAATGTAGTGTCAGATCATCCAGGTGCACAAACGCAACAATGTTGGACCAACTTCTCATTCCACAATCACACAACCTTTTGAATCAGCAGCTACAGTCTCTCTTGATCCATGAGTGGAATTGGACACCTCAGGGATGTATTCTAGCTCTGCCACGTAGCCCTGTAGTGCCTAATGGATGCCACAACTTACCAATTTCTGCAAAAATTAAACACACATTTTTAAGACAATAATTCGTTTTAAAATATCTTATTTAGAAGTCATTAATGAAGACCTTAATTTTTGTTCTTGTTTTGCTTTGGTGTTTGTATTTTCGTGTACGCTAAGGATTCACTGTGTTTTCATGCAAAGCAAATGGATTTATAATTTATATTTTTTTCACTTTGGCTACAGGGTTTCTACAGGGTTTCTGTTGAAGTGTGTAGTGAAAGCACATTGAGCCGACCCTTACTGCTCAGCTTAATGGTTTTTAAATGTGTATGAAACAGAGCGTTCTTTCAGCATCTTTATGTCTCTAGCAATCACTGGCCAGCCACTGAAGAAGCAAAAAAACAACATTAGTGTTTTGATAAAGGAACACAGTTTTTGCTACTTAGCTTTGTACTGTTTAGGATACGATCAGTATCAGGTGTAACTAAACAGATTTAAAAATCCTAATCCACGAGAAACCCTAAGGGCCTGAAAGTTGGTAAAGGATTTACTAGTGTGTGGGCAGTAGGCTACATGTTTATTAGAATTACTGTAATATAATTAGAGCTTATTTACCCACATGACACTGTTCCAACCCCCTTCTTCCCATCAATGATCGTAATTTGAATTAAAACTGCTGGTTTTACTCATACATCAATCATATACCAACAGTGGAAAATCAGGTGCTAAATGAAGACGGGGCATACTTGCTTTTGGTTGAGGAGACTGCACACAGTGTTATGGCAGCAGTAGAGAGCAGTCCAAGGAGCAGAATTACTCTCTAATAGTTCAATCTTTTTATTTCTATCATCATGAAAACTCTAACCAAGGGCATAATTTACTCCGTGTTTATTTATATCTAGAAAGCCTTTCTCCAGAATCCATTCATATTGTATTCATGAGCACCAGTGTGATGCAAGTACAGGAAAAAATTAAAAAAACACATGACGTCATGACATTTTGTCAACCAGTTCTTTTTTTTTCTGTAGCATTCAGCATCCTGTATCAATCACAGTTCCCTCTGCCTAGCTTCCATATTAATTTAAATTATCCTTTAACAGGCCCCACTGGATGGTATTTTTGTTTTGTTTTAAATCACAGTAATACCATGAGATTAGTTGGGCTTTTCAAACATACAATTGGTTTACTTAAGGCTCATTAATTATTAAATGCTGTAATAACTTACTAAAGAAATCTGCCATCCAAGAGCTCTAGTTATGAATTAGCTTTAAATATTAACTCTTATTTGTTAAAATATATATTTAATGTATGTATGTATATAGTTTTTACTATACCTTATATAATTGTATTTCATAGACTGAGAGTGACATTTTAAGGGTATGCAGTGCTTTGTTACTAGAGAGAAAGTGCTGGACTTCTTGCTTATGCACTGAAATTAAATAATACTTTAGTAACAGGCTTGTAAAGACAAATTTGAATCTAAATGAAAGGTCTGAAATGCACCAATAGATTTTTAGTTAATAGATAAAGTTTAGTTGACAGAAGTAAAGAATTAACTCAATATAATAATGGGTTTGTTATGTTTTGAAAATAATGTAATTAAAAAAAAAATTAAAAACAAAATGTCATTACAGTAAATAGTGCAGTGTCAGTGTGGTAATTTGTTCTTCAGGTTTTAACAAATTGAACAGTTAGTACAACATTCTTGAAGCCAGATGTCCTTTGATTCTGTACCTTAGATTAATTGGACATATAATTAAGTCATGCGAGATGAATCATTCATTAGTACTGCTTGTTCGTATTGCCATGGATTGGGATTATGCAATGTTTATTTTTCACTGCTTTCAATGCAAATATATATGATTTAATTAACTGGCTTCTTATATTATCTCAAAGCTGCAGGACTGCACTTGATCTAATATGTTGACAAAATTGAAGTTGCTAGCTTTAACTGGTGATATATTGCTTCTTACAGCTCTTGATGGATGTTACAAAGATAAATTGCTGTGTAGTCTCTAGATATACCATTAAACATTGTATTATTTTCAGAAATCTGTTTGATAGCCTTGATCAGAATTCTTAAAAGACAATCAAAGATTTAAAGGGTACATCAAAGTTAAGTTGTGTCAGTTACAGAAATTTTGAAATTATTTATATTTTCAAGAACTGCCCCCAAAAATAAGATATCTATATAAGGTTATATAACCATATTTTGTGTGCATTTCAACACTAGCCTATTTGTCAACAAGCTGTTTTAGTTTATCGGGGTAAGTGTTGATCATGTGTTGTCCACCAGTTATAGTCAAGGAGCGATCAATCTTGATAGAACCAAAGACATTCTATGAGAATGTTGAATATTCTTGATAAAAGTCAACATTCTAACTGTGCTCACGTAATAAAAAGTTATGAAAAAAAATATATTGCTCATGCACATTGAAAAATTAAGATTACACTACTGGATAGATTGGTTACACAAAAAGGCAATTGTAGTCAGCAAGTACTATTTTCCTGCCAAATTTGGTGTTTAAAAATATCAGTTATTTTGTTGCTTAAAAACGTCTGAATAATTTGTTCTAACTAAAAGAAACTACTAAATGTTTAAGAACATAAGAACCTATCATGCTTGTTTGGTGTCCATTAATAACTAAATGATCCAAGGATCCTATTAATATTAATATTTCACAGCATTGATCAGGATAAGAGCCCTGCATGGACCTGAACCATGCCAAATAGCTAGCCTACATGATACAAATGGCTACCTTAAATGGCTCATCAAAAAAATGACAATGTCTTGACACACATTCTTGACACACATTCTAGCGATTCATCAAGCGTGTTTTTATAAAAATGTTTTGATTTGATCTAATTTTCATTTGAAATCATTTAGGAATTGAGTTTTTGTTCAATTCAACCTTTGTAGTAACACTTACATGTATCATCACTGAATACTCGCTTGATCTTGGTGCTTTCCTGGTTGGTTTCTGCACTCTCCAGAGAAATGGCCTCTTTCTCCAGTAATATCGCTTTGTATACCACCTTTCTTTTATTCTAATTCTTCTTGACCTTTTGGCAAAGTTCACAATCATGGCAGTGTATCTAGAGCAAGTGATAGGACCAGTGGTCTACTACAGTATCTTTCTGAAGGCTACAGTCAATGTTCATTTATTGGGGCTCCTGATCATTCATAATAATGTATAGAACTGAGACTTGTTTTTGCTTGTCTTCAGGGACACCGAAGAGCAGTACTAG